>NW_028275109.1:0-53891 GCF_037043125.1 Eumetopias jubatus | reverse complement strand
TTTCACACAAAGTACGCTTCTATCTTCCCGAAACAAGATCTGAGTTGGGAGAAGCTTTCGACACAAGTTCGTTCTCAAGCAGTGGTATATGGCACTGTACTTGTCCCTTCGCTTTCAACGTCGGGACTTTCCTCCATCTTCTTCCCTGTAGATGGTCGTGGAAAGGCGATTTCTCTACCGTTTTGTTCCTTGAGAGCTTAGTGTCAGACACTTACACCTATATCTCCAAAGGCTTCATGCTTCCCGAACCAAGAGGTGAGCACGAAAATCGTGTTGGACGTGGCCTTGTTTCTCTGTGTCCAGTGGAAGGCGCTGCTGAGGCGAGCACACGTATATTTGATGGCACTCCAACTTCATGACACAAGACTTTCGTGGAGAGAAACCCTCCCCACAACGTGTTCCTCACCGTAGTGTATCGTACTTTCCGTCTCTTTCCTTTCGCACTACGTTGTAACAAGGTGCTTCCATCCGTAGGGAAAGAGCGGGTCGTCGACGGACGGCAAACCTCTAGATTTGTTCTTAGAGTTAACCATGGGAGCAATCCTCCTCATGCTTCCTCACATCATACATATCCATACTCATCCTTCTTCATGGAACGACAGGAGACACATTCGGGACGGACGGCTAACTCTTGGGTACGTCCCTCATGCCTTCACACCCACTACGGAAAACACTTTTATCTTCCTGAAACTGTAGGATAGCTGAGGGAGGACTTCTTCCCAAGCGGTTGGTCAAGCAACGTCCCAGGTGACGGCACATTCTCTATGCCTTCACACGTTCATGCCAGAATGCCGCTCATACGTAGGTGTATGGCTTTCCAGGATATCCTTCTCCCACTTGAAGGCATGACCTTTCCCCTCTGATCTCTCTCATACTCTTGAAAACATTCCTCACGGAACAAGATTTGAATTGGGAGAGACAATCTACACTGACCATTTCTGTGGCACAGGCATGGGGCACATGCCTTGCGCTGCCGCACTTACATTGGAATAGACAAGCATTTTCAGGGAAGATGTTCGTAGAAACACGGTTTCTCTGCACTGATGTTTCCTGAGACTGAAGTGCACGCCGCCTGTTTCGGATTCAACACATACCTGTTGTGACTATGTTTTCCCCGTGACGCCAGTCGTAAGCTCGAAGTCGGGTTTGACACAGACTTGTTTCGCGCAGTTGAGTCTGTGGCTTTCCTTTGGCGAACTCACATACATTTGGAAACCCCTTTTAGCGTCGTGACCCATGGTGTCCATTGAGCGAAGCCCTCCATACAAAGTTGTTCCACGAGGAAGGTATATCAGGCCTTTCCTCTGCTTCCTTTCACACTTGGCGTATGCCCGCCTCGATCCTTCGGAAAGGAGAAGGTAGACGAAGGACCGCTCCTCCACAGCATTGCTTTTTAGAATTAAGTGTAGAGCTCGTTCCTTACACTTCCTCCGATTGCCACACACACACCTCTCTAGGGGACAACTTGTTAGTTGGTGGTCACATTCGACCCACATGTCTCTTCACAATTCAGCGTATGGCACTTTCCTTACGCGTTCACACGAAGTCCTGAAAGCGCTTCTATCTTCCTGAAACAAGATTTGAGTTGAGAGAAGCTTTCGACACAACTCTTTCTCAAACAGTGGTATATGGCACAGGAGTTGTGCCTTCACTGGTAACGTTGGAAAGTTCTTCCATCTTTTTCCTGCAGGTGGCAGTGGAAAGACTATTTCCCTACCGTTTTGTTCCTTGAGAGGTGAGTGTAAGACCCTTACCTTATATAGCAACACTCATCTCTCCAAAGGCTTCTTTCTTCAAGAACCCAGATGTTAGCACGAAAGCCTGTTGGACATGGACTCGTTTCTCAGAATTCAGTGTGAGGCTACTACTACTGAGGCTAGTCCACGTGCATTTGAAGACCCATCCACCTCCATGACACAGGACTTGATGGAGAGAAACCCTCCGCCCAACGGGTTCCTCCCTGTAGAGGATCGCGCGTTCCATCGCTTTTCGTTCACGCTAGGTTTCCCAAGCTGCTTCCATCCTTACGAAAAGAGGTGGTAGTCGAAGGACGGCAACCCTCGAGATTTGTTCTTAGAGTTTAACAGACGTATGCCATCCTTCCTTACGCTTCCGCACATTATCCATGTCCATGCACATCTTTCTTCATGGCCACGACAGTAGGCCAATTCGAAGCGGAGAGCTACGTCGAGCCGATGTCCCTTACGCCTTCACACCCACTACGGAAAACACTTTCCTCTCACCGAAACGATATGATAGTTGAGGGAAGACTTCTTCACAAGTGGTTTCTCAAGCACCGTCACAGGGCCCATTCTAGGTGCCTGCACCATTTCATGCTAAAGTGCTTCTCATCCTTCCGTGTATGTCTTTCTTGACGGATTTCCTTCTCACACGTAAAACCGTGTCCTTTTCCATCTGCTCTCACTCCTACTCTTGAAAACACTTCTCACGGAACAGGATTTGAATGGCGACAGACTATCGACACTAAGGACTTCTGTAGCACAGGCATGGGGCCCATACATTGCGATTTCACACTTCCATGGGAAAAGCCTACCATTTTCAGGGAAGATGTTAGTAGACACACGGTTTCTCGGGAGTGGTGTTTCTTCAGACTGAAGAGCACTCCCTTCGTTTAGGATTCAACACGTACGTTTGGTGACTAGGGATTCCGCGGGAACCCAGTTGGAAGCTCGAAGTCGCGTTTGACAGAGACTTGCTTCGCAGAGATTCGTGTATGCCTTTCCTTTGGCGAAGGCGCCTACATTTGAACACCCTTCCATCGTCGTGACACATGGTGTTCGTTGAGAAATGCCCTCCATAAGAATTTGTTCCGCGAGTAAGGTAGATCTCTCTTCCTTCCCCTCCGGATTCTTTCACACTTTGCTTCAAGCCGCTTCGTTCCTTAGCAAAGCAGATGGCAGTCGAAGGAACGCACCGCCACAGCGTTGTTTCTTAGACTTAAGTGTATAGCACGTTCCTTACGCTTCCTCCCATTTCCAGACACACACCTCTCTAGGGGACTACTAGTGTGTTGGTGGTCACATTCGAGCCACATGTTTCTTCACCATTCAGCGTGTGGAATTTTCCCTGTGTTTTCACACAAAGTACTGACAACGCTTCGATCTTCCCGAAACAAGATCTGAGTTGGGAGAAGCTTTCGACACAAGTTCGTTCTCAAGCAGTGTTATATGGCACAGTACTTGTGCCTTCGCTTTTAACGTCGGAACCTTCCTCCATCTTCTTCCCTGGAGATGGTAGTGGAAAGGCGATTTCTCTACCGTTTTGTTCCTTGAGAGCTGAGTGTCAGACGCTTACACATACATCTCCAACGGCTTCATGCTTCCCGAACCAAGAGGTTAGCCCGAAATCGTGTTGGACGTGGCCTTGTTTCTCTGAGTTCAGTGGAAGGCGCTGCTGAGGCGAGCTCACGTACATTTGAAGGCCCTTCCAACGTCACGACACAAGACTTTCGTGGAGAGAAACCCTCCGCACAACGTGTTCCTCGCCGGAGTGTATCGCGCTTTCCGTCTCTTTGCGTTCGCACTAAGTTGTAACAAGGTGCTTCCACCCCGTAGGGAAAGAGCTGGTCGTCGACGGACGGCAACCGTCTAGATTTGTTCTTAGAGTTAAACACCCGTAGGCCATCCTCCTTATGCTTCCTCACATCATACATTTCCATACTCATCCTTCTTCATGGAACGACAGTAGACACATTCGGAACGGACGGCTAACTCTAGGGTACGTCCCTCATGCCTTCACACCCACTAGGGAAAACACTTTTATCTTCCTGAAACAATATGATAGCTGAGGGAAGACTTCCTCACAAGCGGTTGGTCAAGCACCGTCACAGGGCACGGCACATTCTTTATGCCTTCACACGTTCCTACCAGAATGCCGCGCATACGTCGGTGTATGGCTTTCCAGGATTTCCTTCTCCCACTTGAAGGCATGACATTTCCCGTCTGCTCTCTTTCATACTCTTGGAAACATTCTTCACGGGAACAAGATTTGAATCGGGAGAGACAATCTACACTAACTATTTCTGTGGCACAGGCCTGGGGCACATGCCTTGCGCTGCCACACTTCCACTGGAATAGACACGCATTTTCAGGGAAGATGTTAGAAGAAACACGGTTTCTCTGTTTCCTCAGACTGAAGTGCACGCCGCCTGTTTCGGATTCAACAAATACCTGTTGTGACTCTGATTTCCCGTGACGCCAGTCGTAAGCTCGAAGTCGGGTTTGACTCAGACTTGTTTCGCGCAGTTGAGTCTGTGGCTTTCCTCTGGCGAACTCACATACATTTGCAAAACCCAACATGGCCCATGTTGCCCATTGGGAGAAGCCCTCCATAAATGTTGTTCCACGAGGAAGGTATATCAGGCTTTTCCTCCGCTTCCTTTCACACTTGGCGCAAGGCCGCTTCGATCCTTCGGAAAGGAGAAGGTAGACGAAGGGACCGCACCGCCACAGCGTTGTTTCTTAGACTTAAGTGTATAGCACGTTCCTTACGCTTCCTCCCATTTCCAGACACACTCCTCTCTAGGGGACTCCTAGTGTGTTGGTGTCACATTCGAGCCACATGTTTCTTCACCATTCAGCGTGTGGTGTTTTCCTTGTGTTTTCACACAAAGTACTGACAACGCTTCTATCTTCCCGAAACAAGATCTGAGTTGGGAGAAGCTTTCGACACAAGTTCGTTCTCAAGCAGTGGTATATGGCACTGTACTTGTCCCTTCGCTTTCAACGTCGGGACTTTCCTCCATCTTCTTCCCTGTAGATGGTCGTGGAAAGGCGATTTCTCTACCGTTTTGTTCCTTGAGAGCTTAGTGTCAGACACTTACACCTATATCTCCAAAGGCTTCATGCTTCCCGAACCAAGAGGTGAGCACGAAATCGTGTTGGACGTGGCCTTGTTTCTCTGTGTCCAGTGGAAGGCGCTGCTGAGGCGAGCACACGTATATTTGATGGCACTCCAACTTCATGACACAAGACTTTCGTGGAGAGAAACCCTCCCCACAACGTGTTCCTCACCGTAGTGTATCGTACTTTCCGTCTCTTTCCTTTCGCACTACGTTGTAACAAGGTGCTTCCATCCGTAGGGAAAGAGCGGGTCGTCGACGGACGGCAAACCTCTAGATTTGTTCTTAGAGTTAACCATGGGGAGGCAATCCTCCTCATGCTTCCTCACATCATACATATCCATACTCATCCTTCTTCATGGAACGACAGGAGACACATTCGGGACGGACGGCTAACTCTTGGGTACGTCCCTCATGCCTTCACACCCACTACGGAAAACACTTTTATCTTCCTGAAACTGTAGGATAGCTGAGGGAGGACTTCTTCCCAAGCGGTTGGTCAAGCAACGTCCCAGGTGACGGCACATTCTCTATGCCTTCACACGTTCATGCCAGAATGCCGCTCATACGTAGGTGTATGGCTTTCCAGGATATCCTTCTCCCACTTGAAGGCATGACCTTTCCCCTCTGATCTCTCTCATACTCTTGAAAACATTCCTCACGGAACAAGATTTGAATTGGGAGAGACAATCTACACTGACCATTTCTGTGGCACAGGCATGGGGCACATGCCTTGCGCTGCCGCACTTACATTGGAATAGACAAGCATTTTCAGGGAAGATGTTCGTAGAAACACGGTTTCTCTGCACTGATGTTTCCTGAGACTGAAGTGCACGCCGCCTGTTTCGGATTCAACACATACCTGTTGTGACTATGTTTTCCCCGTGACGCCAGTCGTAAGCTCGAAGTCGGGTTTGACACAGACTTGTTTCGCGCAGTTGAGTCTGTGGCTTTCCTTTGGCGAACTCACATACATTTGGAAACCCCTTTTAGCGTCGTGACCCATGGTGTCCATTGAGCGAAGCCCTCCATACAAAGTTGTTCCACGAGGAAGGTATATCAGGCCTTTCCTCTGCTTCCTTTCACACTTGGCGTATGCCCGCCTCGATCCTTCGGAAAGGAGAAGGTAGACGAAGGACCGCTCCTCCACAGCATTGCTTTTTAGAATTAAGTGTAGAGCTCGTTCCTTACACTTCCTCCGATTGCCACACACACACCTCTCTAGGGGACAACTTGTTAGTTGGTGGTCACATTCGACCCACATGTCTCTTCACAATTCAGCGTATGGCACTTTCCTTACGCGTTCACACGAAGTCCTGAAAGCGCTTCTATCTTCCTGAAACAAGATTTGAGTTGAGAGAAGCTTTCGACACAACTCTTTCTCAAAACAGTGGTATATGGCACAGGAGTTGTGCCTTCACTGGTAACGTTGGAAAGTTCTTCCATCTTTTTCCCTGCAGGGTGGCAGTGGAAAGACTATTTCCCTACCGTTTTGTTCCTTGAGAGGTGAGTGTAAGACCCTTACCTTATATAGCAACACTCATCTCTCCAAAGGCTTCTTTCTTCAAGAACCCAGATGTTAGCACGAAAGCCTGTTGGACATGGACTCGTTTCTCAGAATTCAGTGTGAGGCTACTACTACTGAGGCTAGTCCACGTGCATTTGAAGACCCATCCACCTCCATGACACAGGACTTGATGGAGAGAAACCCTCCGCCCAACGGGTTCCTCCCTGTAGAGGATCGCGCGTTCCATCGCTTTTCGTTCACGCTAGGTTTCCCAAGCTGCTTCCATCCTTACGAAAAGAGGTGGTAGTCGAAGGACGGCAACCCTCGAGATTTGTTCTTAGAGTTTAACAGACGTATGCCATCTTCCTTACGCTTCCGCACATTATCCATGTCCATGCACATCTTTCTTCATGGCCACGACAGTAGGCCAATTCGAAGCGGAGAGCTACGTCGAGCCGATGTCCCTTACGCCTTCACACCCACTACGGAAAACACTTTCCTCTCACCGAAACGATATGATAGTTGAGGGAAGACTTCTTCACAAGTGGTTTCTCAAGCACCGTCACAGGGCCCATTCTAGGTGCCTGCACCATTTCATGCTAAAGTGCTTCTCATCCTTCCGTGTATGTCTTTCTTGACGGATTTCCTTCTCACACGTAAAACCGTGTCCTTTTCCATCTGCTCTCACTCCTACTCTTGAAAACACTTCTCACGGAACAGGATTTGAATGGCGACAGACTATCGACACTAAGGACTTCTGTAGCACAGGCATGGGGCCCATACATTGCGATTTCACACTTCCATGGGAAAAGCCTACCATTTTCAGGGAAGATGTTAGTAGACACACGGTTTCTCGGGAGTGGTGTTTCTTCAGACTGAAGAGCACTCCCTTCGTTTAGGATTCAACACGTACGTTTGGTGACTAGGGATTCCGCGGGAACCCAGTTGGAAGCTCGAAGTCGCGTTTGACAGAGACTTGCTTCGCAGAGATTCGTGTATGCCTTTCCTTTGGCGAAGGCGCCTACATTTGAACACCCTTCCATCGTCGTGACACATGGTGTTCGTTGAGAAATGCCCTCCATAAGAATTTGTTCCGCGAGTAAGGTAGATCTCTCTTCCTTCCCCTCCGGATTCTTTCACACTTTGCTTCAAGCCGCTTCGTTCCTTAGCAAAGCAGATGGCAGTCGAAGGAACGCACCGCCACAGCGTTGTTTCTTAGACTTAAGTGTATAGCACGTTCCTTACGCTTCCTCCCATTTCCAGACACACACCTCTCTAGGGGACTACTAGTGTGTTGGTGGTCACATTCGAGCCACATGTTTCTTCACCATTCAGCGTGTGGAATTTTCCCTGTGTTTTCACACAAAGTACTGACAACGCTTCGATCTTCCCGAAACAAGATCTGAGTTGGGAGAAGCTTTCGACACAAGTTCGTTCTCAAGCAGTGTTATATGGCACAGTACTTGTGCCTTCGCTTTTAACGTCGGAACCTTCCTCCATCTTCTTCCCTGGAGATGGTAGTGGAAAGGCGATTTCTCTACCGTTTTGTTCCTTGAGAGCTGAGTGTCAGACGCTTACACATACATCTCCAACGGCTTCATGCTTCCCGAACCAAGAGGTTAGCCCGAAATCGTGTTGGACGTGGCCTTGTTTCTCTGAGTTCAGTGGAAGGCGCTGCTGAGGCGAGCTCACGTACATTTGAAGGCCCTTCCAACGTCACGACACAAGACTTTCGTGGAGAGAAACCCTCCGCACAACGTGTTCCTCGCCGGAGTGTATCGCGCTTTCCGTCTCTTTGCGTTCGCACTAAGTTGTAACAAGGTGCTTCCACCCGTAGGGAAAGAGCTGGTCGTCGACGGACGGCAACCGTCTAGATTTGTTCTTAGAGTTAAACACCCGTAGGCCATCCTCCTTATGCTTCCTCACATCATACATTTCCATACTCATCCTTCTACATGGAACGACAGTAGACACATTCGGAACGGACGGCTAACTCTAGGGTACGTCCCTCATGCCTTCACACCCACTAGGGAAAACACTTTTATCTTCCTGAAACAATATGATAGCTGAGGGAAGACTTCCTCACAAGCGGTTGGTCAAGCACCGTCACAGGGCACGGCACATTCTTTATGCCTTCACACGTTCCTACCAGAATGCCGCGCATACGTCGGTGTATGGCTTTCCAGGATTTCCTTCTCCCACTTGAAGGCATGACATTTCCCGTCTGCTCTCTTTCATACTCTTGGAAACATTCTTCACGGAACAAGATTTGAATCGGGAGAGACAATCTACACTAACTATTTCTGTGGCACAGGCCTGGGGCACATGCCTTGCGCTGCCACACTTCCACTGGAATAGACACGCATTTTCAGGGAAGATGTTAGAAGAAACACGGTTTCTCTGTTTCCTCAGACTGAAGTGCACGCCGCCTGTTTCGGATTCAACAAATACCTGTTGTGACTCTGATTTCCCCGTGACGCCAGTCGTAAGCTCGAAGTCGGGTTTGACTCAGACTTGTTTCGCGCAGTTGAGTCTGTGGCTTTCCTCTGGCGAACTCACATACATTTGCAAAACCCAACATGGCCCATGTTGCCCATTGGGAGAAGCCCTCCATAAATGTTGTTCCACGAGGAAGGTATATCAGGCTTTTCCTCCGCTTCCTTTCACACTTGGCGCAAGGCCGCTTCGATCCTTCGGAAAGGAGAAGGTAGACGAAGGACCGCACCGCCACAGCGTTGTTTCTTAGACTTAAGTGTATAGCACGTTCCTTACGCTTCCTCCCATTTCCAGACACACTCCTCTCTAGGGACTCCTAGTGTGTTGGTGGTCACATTCGAGCCACATGTTTCTTCACCATTCAGCGTGTGGTGTTTTCCTTGTGTTTTCACACAAAGTACTGACAACGCTTCTATCTTCCCGAAACAAGATCTGAGTTGGGAGAAGCTTTCGACACAAGTTCGTTCTCAAGCAGTGGTATATGGCACTGTACTTGTCCCTTCGCTTTCAACGTCGGGACTTTCCTCCATCTTCTTCCCTGTAGATGGTCGTGGAAAGGCGATTTCTCTACCGTTTTGTTCCTTGAGAGCTTAGTGTCAGACACTTACACCTATATCTCCAAAGGCTTCATGCTTCCCGAACCAAGAGGTGAGCACGAAATCGTGTTGGACGTGGCCTTGTTTCTCTGTGTCCAGTGGAAGGCGCTGCTGAGGCGAGCACACGTATATTTGATGGCACTCCAACTTCATGACACAAGACTTTCGTGGAGAGAAACCCTCCCCACAACGTGTTCCTCACCGTAGTGTATCGTACTTTCCGTCTCTTTCCTTTCGCACTACGTTGTAACAAGGTGCTTCCATCCGTAGGGAAAGAGCGGGTCGTCGACGGACGGCAAACCTCTAGATTTGTTCTTAGAGTTAACCATGGGGAGGCAATCCTCCTCATGCTTCCTCACATCATACATATCCATACTCATCCTTCTTCATGGAACGACAGGAGACACATTCGGGACGGACGGCTAACTCTTGGGTACGTCCCTCATGCCTTCACACCCACTACGGAAAACACTTTTATCTTCCTGAAACTGTAGGATAGCTGAGGGAGGACTTCTTCCCAAGCGGTTGGTCAAGCAACGTCCCAGGTGACGGCACATTCTCTATGCCTTCACACGTTCATGCCAGAATGCCGCTCATACGTAGGTGTATGGCTTTCCAGGATATCCTTCTCCCACTTGAAGGCATGACCTTTCCCCTCTGATCTCTCTCATACTCTTGAAAACATTCCTCACGGAACAAGATTTGAATTGGGAGAGACAATCTACACTGACCATTTCTGTGGCACAGGCATGGGGCACATGCCTTGCGCTGCCGCACTTACATTGGAATAGACAAGCATTTTCAGGGAAGATGTTCGTAGAAACACGGTTTCTCTGCACTGATGTTTCCTGAGACTGAAGTGCACGCCGCCTGTTTCGGATTCAACACATACCTGTTGTGACTATGTTTTCCCCGTGACGCCAGTCGTAAGCTCGAAGTCGGGTTTGACACAGACTTGTTTCGCGCAGTTGAGTCTGTGGCTTTCCTTTGGCGAACTCACATACATTTGGAAACCCCTTTTAGCGTCGTGACCCATGGTGTCCATTGAGCGAAGCCCTCCATACAAAGTTGTTCCACGAGGAAGGTATATCAGGCCTTTCCTCTGCTTCCTTTCACACTTGGCGTATGCCCGCCTCGATCCTTCGGAAAGGAGAAGGTAGACGAAGGACCGCTCCTCCACAGCATTGCTTTTTAGAATTAAGTGTAGAGCTCGTTCCTTACACTTCCTCCGATTGCCACACACACACCTCTCTAGGGGACAACTTGTTAGTTGGTGGTCACATTCGACCCACATGTCTCTTCACAATTCAGCGTATGGCACTTTCCTTACGCGTTCACACGAAGTCCTGAAAGCGCTTCTATCTTCCTGAAACAAGATTTGAGTTGAGAGAAGCTTTCGACACAACTCTTTCTCAAACAGTGGTATATGGCACAGGAGTTGTGCCTTCACTGGTAACGTTGGAAAGTTCTTCCATCTTTTTCCCTGCAGGTGGCAGTGGAAAGACTATTTCCCTACCGTTTTGTTCCTTGAGAGGTGAGTGTAAGACCCTTACCTTATATAGCAACACTCATCTCTCCAAAGGCTTCTTTCTTCAAGAACCCAGATGTTAGCACGAAAGCCTGTTGGACATGGACTCGTTTCTCAGAATTCAGTGTGAGGCTACTACTACTGAGGCTAGTCCACGTGCATTTGAAGACCCATCCACCTCCATGACACAGGACTTGATGGAGAGAAACCCTCCGCCCAACGGGTTCCTCCCTGTAGAGGATCGCGCGTTCCATCGCTTTTCGTTCACGCTAGGTTTCCCAAGCTGCTTCCATCCTTACGAAAAGAGGTGGTAGTCGAAGGACGGCAACCCTCGAGATTTGTTCTTAGAGTTTAACAGACGTATGCCATCTTCCTTACGCTTCCGCACATTATCCATGTCCATGCACATCTTTCTTCATGGCCACGACAGTAGGCCAATTCGAAGCGGAGAGCTACGTCGAGCCGATGTCCCTTACGCCTTCACACCCACTACGGAAAACACTTTCCTCTCACCGAAACGATATGATAGTTGAGGGAAGACTTCTTCACAAGTGGTTTCTCAAGCACCGTCACAGGGCCCATTCTAGGTGCCTGCACCATTTCATGCTAAAGTGCTTCTCATCCTTCCGTGTATGTCTTTCTTGACGGATTTCCTTCTCACACGTAAAACCGTGTCCTTTTCCATCTGCTCTCACTCCTACTCTTGAAAACACTTCTCACGGAACAGGATTTGAATGGCGACAGACTATCGACACTAAGGACTTCTGTAGCACAGGCATGGGGCCCATACATTGCGATTTCACACTTCCATGGGAAAAGCCTACCATTTTCAGGGAAGATGTTAGTAGACACACGGTTTCTCGGGAGTGGTGTTTCTTCAGACTGAAGAGCACTCCCTTCGTTTAGGATTCAACACGTACGTTTGGTGACTAGGGATTCCGCGGGAACCCAGTTGGAAGCTCGAAGTCGCGTTTGACAGAGACTTGCTTCGCAGAGATTCGTGTATGCCTTTCCTTTGGCGAAGGCGCCTACATTTGAACACCCTTCCATCGTCGTGACACATGGTGTTCGTTGAGAAATGCCCTCCATAAGAATTTGTTCCGCGAGTAAGGTAGATCTCTCTTCCTTCCCCTCCGGATTCTTTCACACTTTGCTTCAAGCCGCTTCGTTCCTTAGCAAAGCAGATGGCAGTCGAAGGAACGCACCGCCACAGCGTTGTTTCTTAGACTTAAGTGTATAGCACGTTCCTTACGCTTCCTCCCATTTCCAGACACACACCTCTCTAGGGGACTACTAGTGTGTTGGTGGTCACATTCGAGCCACATGTTTCTTCACCATTCAGCGTGTGGAATTTTCCCTGTGTTTTCACACAAAGTACTGACAACGCTTCGATCTTCCCGAAACAAGATCTGAGTTGGGAGAAGCTTTCGACACAAGTTCGTTCTCAAGCAGTGTTATATGGCACAGTACTTGTGCCTTCGCTTTTAACGTCGGAACCTTCCTCCATCTTCTTCCCTGGAGATGGTAGTGGAAAGGCGATTTCTCTACCGTTTTGTTCCTTGAGAGCTGAGTGTCAGACGCTTACACATACATCTCCAACGGCTTCATGCTTCCCGAACCAAGAGGTTAGCCCGAAATCGTGTTGGACGTGGCCTTGTTTCTCTGAGTTCAGTGGAAGGCGCTGCTGAGGCGAGCTCACGTACATTTGAAGGCCCTTCCAACGTCACGACACAAGACTTTCGTGGAGAGAAACCCTCCGCACAACGTGTTCCTCGCCGGAGTGTATCGCGCTTTCCGTCTCTTTGCGTTCGCACTAAGTTGTAACAAGGTGCTTCCACCCGTAGGGAAAGAGCTGGTCGTCGACGGACGGCAACCGTCTAGATTTGTTCTTAGAGTTAAACACCCGTAGGCCATCCTCCTTATGCTTCCTCACATCATACATTTCCATACTCATCCTTCTTCATGGAACGACAGTAGACACATTCGGAACGGACGGCTAACTCTAGGGTACGTCCCTCATGCCTTCACACCCACTAGGGAAAACACTTTTATCTTCCTGAAACAATATGATAGCTGAGGGAAGACTTCCTCACAAGCGGTTGGTCAAGCACCGTCACAGGGCACGGCACATTCTTTATGCCTTCACACGTTCCTACCAGAATGCCGCGCATACGTCGGTGTATGGCTTTCCAGGATTTCCTTCTCCCACTTGAAGGCATGACATTTCCCGTCTGCTCTCTTTCATACTCTTGGAAACATTCTTCACGGAACAAGATTTGAATCGGGAGAGACAATCTACACTAACTATTTCTGTGGCACAGGCCTGGGGCACATGCCTTGCGCTGCCACACTTCCACTGGAATAGACACGCATTTTCAGGGAAGATGTTAGAAGAAACACGGTTTCTCTGTTTCCTCAGACTGAAGTGCACGCCGCCTGTTTCGGATTCAACAAATACCTGTTGTGACTCTGATTTCCCCGTGACGCCAGTCGTAAGCTCGAAGTCGGGTTTGACTCAGACTTGTTTCGCGCAGTTGAGTCTGTGGCTTTCCTCTGGCGAACTCACATACATTTGCAAAACCCAACATGGCCCATGTTGCCCATTGGGAGAAGCCCTCCATAAATGTTGTTCCACGAGGAAGGTATATCAGGCTTTTCCTCCGCTTCCTTTCACACTTGGCGCAAGGCCGCTTCGATCCTTCGGAAAGGAGAAGGTAGACGAAGGACCGCACCGCCACAGCGTTGTTTCTTAGACTTAAGTGTATAGCACGTTCCTTACGCTTCCTCCCATTTCCAGACACACTCCTCTCTAGGGGACTCCTAGTGTGTTGGTGGTCACATTCGAGCCACATGTTTCTTCACCATTCAGCGTGTGGTGTTTTCCTTGTGTTTTCACACAAAGTACTGACAACGCTTCTATCTTCCCGAAACAAGATCTGAGTTGGGAGAAGCTTTCGACACAAGTTCGTTCTCAAGCAGTGGTATATGGCACTGTACTTGTCCCTTCGCTTTCAACGTCGGGACTTTCCTCCATCTTCTTCCCTGTAGATGGTCGTGGAAAGGCGATTTCTCTACCGTTTTGTTCCTTGAGAGCTTAGTGTCAGACACTTACACCTATATCTCCAAAGGCTTCATGCTTCCCGAACCAAGAGGTGAGCACGAAATCGTGTTGGACGTGGCCTTGTTTCTCTGTGTCCAGTGGAAGGCGCTGCTGAGGCGAGCACACGTATATTTGATGGCACTCCAACTTCATGACACAAGACTTTCGTGGAGAGAAACCCTCCCCACAACGTGTTCCTCACCGTAGTGTATCGTACTTTCCGTCTCTTTCCTTTCGCACTACGTTGTAACAAGGTGCTTCCATCCGTAGGGAAAGAGCGGGTCGTCGACGGACGGCAAACCTCTAGATTTGTTCTTAGAGTTAACCATGGGGAGGCAATCCTCCTCATGCTTCCTCACATCATACATATCCATACTCATCCTTCTTCATGGAACGACAGGAGACACATTCGGGACGGACGGCTAACTCTTGGGTACGTCCCTCATGCCTTCACACCCACTACGGAAAACACTTTTATCTTCCTGAAACTGTAGGATAGCTGAGGGAGGACTTCTTCCCAAGCGGTTGGTCAAGCAACGTCCCAGGTGACGGCACATTCTCTATGCCTTCACACGTTCATGCCAGAATGCCGCTCATACGTAGGTGTATGGCTTTCCAGGATATCCTTCTCCCACTTGAAGGCATGACCTTTCCCCTCTGATCTCTCTCATACTCTTGAAAACATTCCTCACGGAACAAGATTTGAATTGGGAGAGACAATCTACACTGACCATTTCTGTGGCACAGGCATGGGGCACATGCCTTGCGCTGCCGCACTTACATTGGAATAGACAAGCATTTTCAGGGAAGATGTTCGTAGAAACACGGTTTCTCTGCACTGATGTTTCCTGAGACTGAAGTGCACGCCGCCTGTTTCGGATTCAACACATACCTGTTGTGACTATGTTTTCCCCGTGACGCCAGTCGTAAGCTCGAAGTCGGGTTTGACACAGACTTGTTTCGCGCAGTTGAGTCTGTGGCTTTCCTTTGGCGAACTCACATACATTTGGAAACCCCTTTTAGCGTCGTGACCCATGGTGTCCATTGAGCGAAGCCCTCCATACAAAGTTGTTCCACGAGGAAGGTATATCAGGCCTTTCCTCTGCTTCCTTTCACACTTGGCGTATGCCCGCCTCGATCCTTCGGAAAGGAGAAGGTAGACGAAGGACCGCTCCTCCACAGCATTGCTTTTTAGAATTAAGTGTAGAGCTCGTTCCTTACACTTCCTCCGATTGCCACACACACACCTCTCTAGGGGACAACTTGTTAGTTGGTGGTCACATTCGACCCACATGTCTCTTCACAATTCAGCGTATGGCACTTTCCTTACGCGTTCACACGAAGTCCTGAAAGCGCTTCTATCTTCCTGAAACAAGATTTGAGTTGAGAGAAGCTTTCGACACAACTCTTTCTCAAACAGTGGTATATGGCACAGGAGTTGTGCCTTCACTGGTAACGTTGGAAAGTTCTTCCATCTTTTTCCCTGCAGGTGGCAGTGGAAAGACTATTTCCCTACCGTTTTGTTCCTTGAGAGGTGAGTGTAAGACCCTTACCTTATATAGCAACACTCATCTCTCCAAAGGCTTCTTTCTTCAAGAACCCAGATGTTAGCACGAAAGCCTGTTGGACATGGACTCGTTTCTCAGAATTCAGTGTGAGGCTACTACTACTGAGGCTAGTCCACGTGCATTTGAAGACCCATCCACCTCCATGACACAGGACTTGATGGAGAGAAACCCTCCGCCCAACGGGTTCCTCCCTGTAGAGGATCGCGCGTTCCATCGCTTTTCGTTCACGCTAGGTTTCCCAAGCTGCTTCCATCCTTACGAAAAGAGGTGGTAGTCGAAGGACGGCAACCCTCGAGATTTGTTCTTAGAGTTTAACAGACGTATGCCATCTTCCTTACGCTTCCGCACATTATCCATGTCCATGCACATCTTTCTTCATGGCCACGACAGTAGGCCAATTCGAAGCGGAGAGCTACGTCGAGCCGATGTCCCTTACGCCTTCACACCCACTACGGAAAACACTTTCCTCTCACCGAAACGATATGATAGTTGAGGGAAGACTTCTTCACAAGTGGTTTCTCAAGCACCGTCACAGGGCCCATTCTAGGTGCCTGCACCATTTCATGCTAAAGTGCTTCTCATCCTTCCGTGTATGTCTTTCTTGACGGATTTCCTTCTCACACGTAAAACCGTGTCCTTTTCCATCTGCTCTCACTCCTACTCTTGAAAACACTTCTCACGGAACAGGATTTGAATGGCGACAGACTATCGACACTAAGGACTTCTGTAGCACAGGCATGGGGCCCATACATTGCGATTTCACACTTCCATGGGAAAAGCCTACCATTTTCAGGGAAGATGTTAGTAGACACACGGTTTCTCGGGAGTGGTGTTTCTTCAGACTGAAGAGCACTCCCTTCGTTTAGGATTCAACACGTACGTTTGGTGACTAGGGATTCCGCGGGAACCCAGTTGGAAGCTCGAAGTCGCGTTTGACAGAGACTTGCTTCGCAGAGATTCGTGTATGCCTTTCCTTTGGCGAAGGCGCCTACATTTGAACACCCTTCCATCGTCGTGACACATGGTGTTCGTTGAGAAATGCCCTCCATAAGAATTTGTTCCGCGAGTAAGGTAGATCTCTCTTCCTTCCCCTCCGGATTCTTTCACACTTTGCTTCAAGCCGCTTCGTTCCTTAGCAAAGCAGATGGCAGTCGAAGGAACGCACCGCCACAGCGTTGTTTCTTAGACTTAAGTGTATAGCACGTTCCTTACGCTTCCTCCCATTTCCAGACACACACCTCTCTAGGGGACTACTAGTGTGTTGGTGGTCACATTCGAGCCACATGTTTCTTCACCATTCAGCGTGTGGAATTTTCCCTGTGTTTTCACACAAAGTACTGACAACGCTTCGATCTTCCCGAAACAAGATCTGAGTTGGGAGAAGCTTTCGACACAAGTTCGTTCTCAAGCAGTGTTATATGGCACAGTACTTGTGCCTTCGCTTTTAACGTCGGAACCTTCCTCCATCTTCTTCCCTGGAGATGGTAGTGGAAAGGCGATTTCTCTACCGTTTTGTTCCTTGAGAGCTGAGTGTCAGACGCTTACACATACATCTCCAACGGCTTCATGCTTCCCGAACCAAGAGGTTAGCCCGAAATCGTGTTGGACGTGGCCTTGTTTCTCTGAGTTCAGTGGAAGGCGCTGCTGAGGCGAGCTCACGTACATTTGAAGGCCCTTCCAACGTCACGACACAAGACTTTCGTGGAGAGAAACCCTCCGCACAACGTGTTCCTCGCCGGAGTGTATCGCGCTTTCCGTCTCTTTGCGTTCGCACTAAGTTGTAACAAGGTGCTTCCACCCGTAGGGAAAGAGCTGGTCGTCGACGGACGGCAACCGTCTAGATTTGTTCTTAGAGTTAAACACCCGTAGGCCATCCTCCTTATGCTTCCTCACATCATACATTTCCATACTCATCCTTCTTCATGGAACGACAGTAGACACATTCGGAACGGACGGCTAACTCTAGGGTACGTCCCTCATGCCTTCACACCCACTAGGGAAAACACTTTTATCTTCCTGAAACAATATGATAGCTGAGGGAAGACTTCCTCACAAGCGGTTGGTCAAGCACCGTCACAGGGCACGGCACATTCTTTATGCCTTCACACGTTCCTACCAGAATGCCGCGCATACGTCGGTGTATGGCTTTCCAGGATTTCCTTCTCCCACTTGAAGGCATGACATTTCCCGTCTGCTCTCTTTCATACTCTTGGAAACATTCTTCACGGAACAAGATTTGAATCGGGAGAGACAATCTACACTAACTATTTCTGTGGCACAGGCCTGGGGCACATGCCTTGCGCTGCCACACTTCCACTGGAATAGACACGCATTTTCAGGGAAGATGTTAGAAGAAACACGGTTTCTCTGTTTCCTCAGACTGAAGTGCACGCCGCCTGTTTCGGATTCAACAAATACCTGTTGTGACTCTGATTTCCCCGTGACGCCAGTCGTAAGCTCGAAGTCGGGTTTGACTCAGACTTGTTTCGCGCAGTTGAGTCTGTGGCTTTCCTCTGGCGAACTCACATACATTTGCAAAACCCAACATGGCCCATGTTGCCCATTGGGAGAAGCCCTCCATAAATGTTGTTCCACGAGGAAGGTATATCAGGCTTTTCCTCCGCTTCCTTTCACACTTGGCGCAAGGCCGCTTCGATCCTTCGGAAAGGAGAAGGTAGACGAAGGACCGCACCGCCACAGCGTTGTTTCTTAGACTTAAGTGTATAGCACGTTCCTTACGCTTCCTCCCATTTCCAGACACACTCCTCTCTAGGGGACTCCTAGTGTGTTGGTGGTCACATTCGAGCCACATGTTTCTTCACCATTCAGCGTGTGGTGTTTTCCTTGTGTTTTCACACAAAGTACTGACAACGCTTCTATCTTCCCGAAACAAGATCTGAGTTGGGAGAAGCTTTCGACACAAGTTCGTTCTCAAGCAGTGGTATATGGCACTGTACTTGTCCCTTCGCTTTCAACGTCGGGACTTTCCTCCATCTTCTTCCCTGTAGATGGTCGTGGAAAGGCGATTTCTCTACCGTTTTGTTCCTTGAGAGCTTAGTGTCAGACACTTACACCTATATCTCCAAAGGCTTCATGCTTCCCGAACCAAGAGGTGAGCACGAAATCGTGTTGGACGTGGCCTTGTTTCTCTGTGTCCAGTGGAAGGCGCTGCTGAGGCGAGCACACGTATATTTGATGGCACTCCAACTTCATGACACAAGACTTTCGTGGAGAGAAACCCTCCCCACAACGTGTTCCTCACCGTAGTGTATCGTACTTTCCGTCTCTTTCCTTTCGCACTACGTTGTAACAAGGTGCTTCCATCCGTAGGGAAAGAGCGGGTCGTCGACGGACGGCAAACCTCTAGATTTGTTCTTAGAGTTAACCATGGGGAGGCAATCCTCCTCATGCTTCCTCACATCATACATATCCATACTCATCCTTCTTCATGGAACGACAGGAGACACATTCGGGACGGACGGCTAACTCTTGGGTACGTCCCTCATGCCTTCACACCCACTACGGAAAACACTTTTATCTTCCTGAAACTGTAGGATAGCTGAGGGAGGACTTCTTCCCAAGCGGTTGGTCAAGCAACGTCCCAGGTGACGGCACATTCTCTATGCCTTCACACGTTCATGCCAGAATGCCGCTCATACGTAGGTGTATGGCTTTCCAGGATATCCTTCTCCCACTTGAAGGCATGACCTTTCCCCTCTGATCTCTCTCATACTCTTGAAAACATTCCTCACGGAACAAGATTTGAATTGGGAGAGACAATCTACACTGACCATTTCTGTGGCACAGGCGTGGGGCACATGCCTTGCGCTGCCGCACTTACATTGGAATAGACAAGCATTTTCAGGGAAGATGTTCGTAGAAACACGGTTTCTCTGCACTGATGTTTCCTGAGACTGAAGTGCACGCCGCCTGTTTCGGATTCAACACATACCTGTTGTGACTATGTTTTCCCCGTGACGCCAGTCGTAAGCTCGAAGTCGGGTTTGACACAGACTTGTTTCGCGCAGTTGAGTCTGTGGCTTTCCTTTGGCGAACTCACATACATTTGGAAACCCCTTTTAGCGTCGTGACCCATGGTGTCCATTGAGCGAAGCCCTCCATACAAAGTTGTTCCACGAGGAAGGTATATCAGGCCTTTCCTCTGCTTCCTTTCACACTTGGCGTATGCCCGCCTCGATCCTTCGGAAAGGAGAAGGTAGACGAAGGACCGCTCCTCCACAGCATTGCTTTTTAGAATTAAGTGTAGAGCTCGTTCCTTACACTTCCTCCGATTTCCACACACACACCTCTCTAGGGGACAACTTGTTAGTTGGTGGTCACATTCGACCCACATGTCTCTTCACAATTCAGCGTATGGCACTTTCCTTACGCGTTCACACGAAGTCCTGAAAGCGCTTCTATCTTCCTGAAACAAGATTTGAGTTGAGAGAAGCTTTCGACACAACTCTTTCTCAAACAGTGGTATATGGCACAGGAGTTGTGCCTTCACTGGTAACGTTGGAAAGTTCTTCCATCTTTTTCCCTGCAGGTGGCAGTGGAAAGACTATTTCCCTACCGTTTTGTTCCTTGAGAGGTGAGTGTAAGACCCTTACCTTATATAGCAACACTCATCTCTCCAAAGGCTTCTTTCTTCAAGAACCCAGATGTTAGCACGAAAGCCTGTTGGACATGGACTCGTTTCTCAGAATTCAGTGTGAGGCTACTACTACTGAGGCTAGTCCACGTGCATTTGAAGACCCATCCACCTCCATGACACAGGACTTGATGGAGAGAAACCCTCCGCCCAACGGGTTCCTCCCTGTAGAGGATCGCGCGTTCCATCGCTTTTCGTTCACGCTAGGTTTCCCAAGCTGCTTCCATCCTTACGAAAAGAGGTGGTAGTCGAAGGACGGCAACCCTCGAGATTTGTTCTTAGAGTTTAACAGACGTATGCCATCTTCCTTACGCTTCCGCACATTATCCATGTCCATGCACATCTTTCTTCATGGCCACGACAGTAGGCCAATTCGAAGCGGAGAGCTACGTCGAGCCGATGTCCCTTACGCCTTCACACCCACTACGGAAAACACTTTCCTCTCACCGAAACGATATGATAGTTGAGGGAAGACTTCTTCACAAGTGGTTTCTCAAGCACCGTCACAGGGCCCATTCTAGGTGCCTGCACCATTTCATGCTAAAGTGCTTCTCATCCTTCCGTGTATGTCTTTCTTGACGGATTTCCTTCTCACACGTAAAACCGTGTCCTTTTCCATCTGCTCTCACTCCTACTCTTGAAAACACTTCTCACGGAACAGGATTTGAATGGCGACAGACTATCGACACTAAGGACTTCTGTAGCACAGGCATGGGGCCCATACATTGCGATTTCACACTTCCATGGGAAAAGCCTACCATTTTCAGGGAAGATGTTAGTAGACACACGGTTTCTCGGGAGTGGTGTTTCTTCAGACTGAAGAGCACTCCCTTCGTTTAGGATTCAACACGTACGTTTGGTGACTAGGGATTCCGCGGGAACCCAGTTGGAAGCTCGAAGTCGCGTTTGACAGAGACTTGCTTCGCAGAGATTCGTGTATGCCTTTCCTTTGGCGAAGGCGCCTACATTTGAACACCCTTCCATCGTCGTGACACATGGTGTTCGTTGAGAAATGCCCTCCATAAGAATTTGTTCCGCGAGTAAGGTAGATCTCTCTTCCTTCCCCTCCGGATTCTTTCACACTTTGCTTCAAGCCGCTTCGTTCCTTAGCAAAGCAGATGGCAGTCGAAGGAACGCACCGCCACAGCGTTGTTTCTTAGACTTAAGTGTATAGCACGTTCCTTACGCTTCCTCCCATTTCCAGACACACACCTCTCTAGGGGACTACTAGTGTGTTGGTGGTCACATTCGAGCCACATGTTTCTTCACCATTCAGCGTGTGGAATTTTCCCTGTGTTTTCACACAAAGTACTGACAACGCTTCGATCTTCCCGAAACAAGATCTGAGTTGGGAGAAGCTTTCGACACAAGTTCGTTCTCAAGCAGTGTTATATGGCACAGTACTTGTGCCTTCGCTTTTAACGTCGGAACCTTCCTCCATCTTCTTCCCTGGAGATGGTAGTGGAAAGGCGATTTCTCTACCGTTTTGTTCCTTGAGAGCTGAGTGTCAGACGCTTACACATACATCTCCAACGGCTTCATGCTTCCCGAACCAAGAGGTTAGCCCGAAATCGTGTTGGACGTGGCCTTGTTTCTCTGAGTTCAGTGGAAGGCGCTGCTGAGGCGAGCTCACGTACATTTGAAGGCCCTTCCAACGTCACGACACAAGACTTTCGTGGAGAGAAACCCTCCGCACAACGTGTTCCTCGCCGGAGTGTATCGCGCTTTCCGTCTCTTTGCGTTCGCACTAAGTTGTAACAAGGTGCTTCCACCCGTAGGGAAAGAGCTGGTCGTCGACGGACGGCAACCGTCTAGATTTGTTCTTAGAGTTAAACACCCGTAGGCCATCCTCCTTATGCTTCCTCACATCATACATTTCCATACTCATCCTTCTACATGGAACGACAGTAGACACATTCGGAACGGACGGCTAACTCTAGGGTACGTCCCTCATGCCTTCACACCCACTAGGGAAAACACTTTTATCTTCCTGAAACAATATGATAGCTGAGGGAAGACTTCCTCACAAGCGGTTGGTCAAGCACCGTCACAGGGCACGGCACATTCTTTATGCCTTCACACGTTCCTACCAGAATGCCGCGCATACGTCGGTGTATGGCTTTCCAGGATTTCCTTCTCCCACTTGAAGGCATGACATTTCCCGTCTGCTCTCTTTCATACTCTTGGAAACATTCTTCACGGAACAAGATTTGAATCGGGAGAGACAATCTACACTAACTATTTCTGTGGCACAGGCCTGGGGCACATGCCTTGCGCTGCCACACTTCCACTGGAATAGACACGCATTTTCAGGGAAGATGTTAGAAGAAACACGGTTTCTCTGTTTCCTCAGACTGAAGTGCACGCCGCCTGTTTCGGATTCAACAAATACCTGTTGTGACTCTGATTTCCCCGTGACGCCAGTCGTAAGCTCGAAGTCGGGTTTGACTCAGACTTGTTTCGCGCAGTTGAGTCTGTGGCTTTCCTCTGGCGAACTCACATACATTTGCAAAACCCAACATGGCCCATGTTGCCCATTGGGAGAAGCCCTCCATAAATGTTGTTCCACGAGGAAGGTATATCAGGCTTTTCCTCCGCTTCCTTTCACACTTGGCGCAAGGCCGCTTCGATCCTTCGGAAAGGAGAAGGTAGACGAAGGACCGCACCGCCACAGCGTTGTTTCTTAGACTTAAGTGTATAGCACGTTCCTTACGCTTCCTCCCATTTCCAGACACACTCCTCTCTAGGGGACTCCTAGTGTGTTGGTGGTCACATTCGAGCCACATGTTTCTTCACCATTCAGCGTGTGGTGTTTTCCTTGTGTTTTCACACAAAGTACTGACAACGCTTCTATCTTCCCGAAACAAGATCTGAGTTGGGAGAAGCTTTCGACACAAGTTCGTTCTCAAGCAGTGGTATATGGCACTGTACTTGTCCCTTCGCTTTCAACGTCGGGACTTTCCTCCATCTTCTTCCCTGTAGATGGTCGTGGAAAGGCGATTTCTCTACCGTTTTGTTCCTTGAGAGCTTAGTGTCAGACACTTACACCTATATCTCCAAAGGCTTCATGCTTCCCGAACCAAGAGGTGAGCACGAAATCGTGTTGGACGTGGCCTTGTTTCTCTGTGTCCAGTGGAAGGCGCTGCTGAGGCGAGCACACGTATATTTGATGGCACTCCAACTTCATGACACAAGACTTTCGTGGAGAGAAACCCTCCCCACAACGTGTTCCTCACCGTAGTGTATCGTACTTTCCGTCTCTTTCCTTTCGCACTACGTTGTAACAAGGTGCTTCCATCCGTAGGGAAAGAGCGGGTCGTCGACGGACGGCAAACCTCTAGATTTGTTCTTAGAGTTAACCATGGGGAGGCAATCCTCCTCATGCTTCCTCACATCATACATATCCATACTCATCCTTCTTCATGGAACGACAGGAGACACATTCGGGACGGACGGCTAACTCTTGGGTACGTCCCTCATGCCTTCACACCCACTACGGAAAACACTTTTATCTTCCTGAAACTGTAGGATAGCTGAGGGAGGACTTCTTCCCAAGCGGTTGGTCAAGCAACGTCCCAGGTGACGGCACATTCTCTATGCCTTCACACGTTCATGCCAGAATGCCGCTCATACGTAGGTGTATGGCTTTCCAGGATATCCTTCTCCCACTTGAAGGCATGACCTTTCCCCTCTGATCTCTCTCATACTCTTGAAAACATTCCTCACGGAACAAGATTTGAATTGGGAGAGACAATCTACACTGACCATTTCTGTGGCACAGGCGTGGGGCACATGCCTTGCGCTGCCGCACTTACATTGGAATAGACAAGCATTTTCAGGGAAGATGTTCGTAGAAACACGGTTTCTCTGCACTGATGTTTCCTGAGACTGAAGTGCACGCCGCCTGTTTCGGATTCAACACATACCTGTTGTGACTATGTTTTCCCCGTGACGCCAGTCGTAAGCTCGAAGTCGGGTTTGACACAGACTTGTTTCGCGCAGTTGAGTCTGTGGCTTTCCTTTGGCGAACTCACATACATTTGGAAACCCCTTTTAGCGTCGTGACCCATGGTGTCCATTGAGCGAAGCCCTCCATACAAAGTTGTTCCACGAGGAAGGTATATCAGGCCTTTCCTCTGCTTCCTTTCACACTTGGCGTATGCCCGCCTCGATCCTTCGGAAAGGAGAAGGTAGACGAAGGACCGCTCCTCCACAGCATTGCTTTTTAGAATTAAGTGTAGAGCTCGTTCCTTACACTTCCTCCGATTTCCACACACACACCTCTCTAGGGGACAACTTGTTAGTTGGTGGTCACATTCGACCCACATGTCTCTTCACAATTCAGCGTATGGCACTTTCCTTACGCGTTCACACGAAGTCCTGAAAGCGCTTCTATCTTCCTGAAACAAGATTTGAGTTGAGAGAAGCTTTCGACACAACTCTTTCTCAAACAGTGGTATATGGCACAGGAGTTGTGCCTTCACTGGTAACGTTGGAAAGTTCTTCCATCTTTTTCCCTGCAGGTGGCAGTGGAAAGACTATTTCCCTACCGTTTTGTTCTTTGAGAGGTGAGTGTAAGACCCTTACCTTATATAGCAACACTCATCTCTCCAAAGGCTTCTTTCTTCAAGAACCCAGATGTTAGCACGAAAGCCTGTTGGACATGGACTCGTTTCTCAGAATTCAGTGTGAGGCTACTACTACTGAGGCTAGTCCACGTGCATTTGAAGACCCATCCACCTCCATGACACAGGACTTGATGGAGAGAAACCCTCCGCCCAACGGGTTCCTCCCTGTAGAGGATCGCGCGTTCCATCGCTTTTCGTTCACGCTAGGTTTCCCAAGCTGCTTCCATCCTTACGAAAAGAGGTGGTAGTCGAAGGACGGCAACCCTCGAGATTTGTTCTTAGAGTTTAACAGACGTATGCCATCTTCCTTACGCTTCCGCACATTATCCATGTCCATGCACATCTTTCTTCATGGCCACGACAGTAGGCCAATTCGAAGCGGAGAGCTACGTCGAGCCGATGTCCCTTACGCCTTCACACCCACTACGGAAAACACTTTCCTCTCACCGAAACGATATGATAGTTGAGGGAAGACTTCTTCACAAGTGGTTTCTCAAGCACCGTCACAGGGCCCATTCTAGGTGCCTGCACCATTTCATGCTAAAGTGCTTCTCATCCTTCCGTGTATGTCTTTCTTGACGGATTTCCTTCTCACACGTAAAACCGTGTCCTTTTCCATCTGCTCTCACTCCTACTCTTGAAAACACTTCTCACGGAACAGGATTTGAATGGCGACAGACTATCGACACTAAGGACTTCTGTAGCACAGGCATGGGGCCCATACATTGCGATTTCACACTTCCATGGGAAAAGCCTACCATTTTCAGGGAAGATGTTAGTAGACACACGGTTTCTCGGGAGTGGTGTTTCTTCAGACTGAAGAGCACTCCCTTCGTTTAGGATTCAACACGTACGTTTGGTGACTAGGGATTCCGCGGGAACCCAGTTGGAAGCTCGAAGTCGCGTTTGACAGAGACTTGCTTCGCAGAGATTCGTGTATGCCTTTCCTTTGGCGAAGGCGCCTACATTTGAACACCCTTCCATCGTCGTGACACATGGTGTTCGTTGAGAAATGCCCTCCATAAGAATTTGTTCCGCGAGTAAGGTAGATCTCTCTTCCTTCCCCTCCGGATTCTTTCACACTTTGCTTCAAGCCGCTTCGTTCCTTAGCAAAGCAGATGGCAGTCGAAGGAACGCACCGCCACAGCGTTGTTTCTTAGACTTAAGTGTATAGCACGTTCCTTACGCTTCCTCCCATTTCCAGACACACACCTCTCTAGGGGACTACTAGTGTGTTGGTGGTCACATTCGAGCCACATGTTTCTTCACCATTCAGCGTGTGGAATTTTCCCTGTGTTTTCACACAAAGTACTGACAACGCTTCGATCTTCCCGAAACAAGATCTGAGTTGGGAGAAGCTTTCGACACAAGTTCGTTCTCAAGCAGTGTTATATGGCACAGTACTTGTGCCTTCGCTTTTAACGTCGGAACCTTCCTCCATCTTCTTCCCTGGAGATGGTAGTGGAAAGGCGATTTCTCTACCGTTTTGTTCCTTGAGAGCTGAGTGTCAGACGCTTACACATACATCTCCAACGGCTTCATGCTTCCCGAACCAAGAGGTTAGCCCGAAATCGTGTTGGACGTGGCCTTGTTTCTCTGAGTTCAGTGGAAGGCGCTGCTGAGGCGAGCTCACGTACATTTGAAGGCCCTTCCAACGTCACGACACAAGACTTTCGTGGAGAGAAACCCTCCGCACAACGTGTTCCTCGCCGGAGTGTATCGCGCTTTCCGTCTCTTTGCGTTCGCACTAAGTTGTAACAAGGTGCTTCCACCCGTAGGGAAAGAGCTGGTCGTCGACGGACGGCAACCGTCTAGATTTGTTCTTAGAGTTAAACACCCGTAGGCCATCCTCCTTATGCTTCCTCACATCATACATTTCCATACTCATCCTTCTTCATGGAACGACAGTAGACACATTCGGAACGGACGGCTAACTCTAGGGTACGTCCCTCATGCCTTCACACCCACTAGGGAAAACACTTTTATCTTCCTGAAACAATATGATAGCTGAGGGAAGACTTCCTCACAAGCGGTTGGTCAAGCACCGTCACAGGGCACGGCACATTCTTTATGCCTTCACACGTTCCTACCAGAATGCCGCGCATACGTCGGTGTATGGCTTTCCAGGATTTCCTTCTCCCACTTGAAGGCATGACATTTCCCGTCTGCTCTCTTTCATACTCTTGGAAACATTCTTCACGGAACAAGATTTGAATCGGGAGAGACAATCTACACTAACTATTTCTGTGGCACAGGCCTGGGGCACATGCCTTGCGCTGCCACACTTCCACTGGAATAGACACGCATTTTCAGGGAAGATGTTAGAAGAAACACGGTTTCTCTGTTTCCTCAGACTGAAGTGCACGCCGCCTGTTTCGGATTCAACAAATACCTGTTGTGACTCTGATTTCCCCGTGACGCCAGTCGTAAGCTCGAAGTCGGGTTTGACTCAGACTTGTTTCGCGCAGTTGAGTCTGTGGCTTTCCTCTGGCGAACTCACATACATTTGCAAAACCCAACATGGCCCATGTTGCCCATTGGGAGAAGCCCTCCATAAATGTTGTTCCACGAGGAAGGTATATCAGGCTTTTCCTCCGCTTCCTTTCACACTTGGCGCAAGGCCGCTTCGATCCTTCGGAAAGGAGAAGGTAGACGAAGGACCGCACCGCCACAGCGTTGTTTCTTAGACTTAAGTGTATAGCACGTTCCTTACGCTTCCTCCCATTTCCAGACACACTCCTCTCTAGGGGACTCCTAGTGTGTTGGTGGTCACATTCGAGCCACATGTTTCTTCACCATTCAGCGTGTGGTGTTTTCCTTGTGTTTTCACACAAAGTACTGACAACGCTTCTATCTTCCCGAAACAAGATCTGAGTTGGGAGAAGCTTTCGACACAAGTTCGTTCTCAAGCAGTGGTATATGGCACTGTACTTGTCCCTTCGCTTTCAACGTCGGGACTTTCCTCCATCTTCTTCCCTGTAGATGGTCGTGGAAAGGCGATTTCTCTACCGTTTTGTTCCTTGAGAGCTTAGTGTCAGACACTTACACCTATATCTCCAAAGGCTTCATGCTTCCCGAACCAAGAGGTGAGCACGAAATCGTGTTGGACGTGGCCTTGTTTCTCTGTGTCCAGTGGAAGGCGCTGCTGAGGCGAGCACACGTATATTTGATGGCACTCCAACTTCATGACACAAGACTTTCGTGGAGAGAAACCCTCCCCACAACGTGTTCCTCACCGTAGTGTATCGTACTTTCCGTCTCTTTCCTTTCGCACTACGTTGTAACAAGGTGCTTCCATCCGTAGGGAAAGAGCGGGTCGTCGACGGACGGCAAACCTCTAGATTTGTTCTTAGAGTTAACCATGGGGAGGCAATCCTCCTCATGCTTCCTCACATCATACATATCCATACTCATCCTTCTTCATGGAACGACAGGAGACACATTCGGGACGGACGGCTAACTCTTGGGTACGTCCCTCATGCCTTCACACCCACTACGGAAAACACTTTTATCTTCCTGAAACTGTAGGATAGCTGAGGGAGGACTTCTTCCCAAGCGGTTGGTCAAGCAACGTCCCAGGTGACGGCACATTCTCTATGCCTTCACACGTTCATGCCAGAATGCCGCTCATACGTAGGTGTATGGCTTTCCAGGATATCCTTCTCCCACTTGAAGGCATGACCTTTCCCCTCTGATCTCTCTCATACTCTTGAAAACATTCCTCACGGAACAAGATTTGAATTGGGAGAGACAATCTACACTGACCATTTCTGTGGCACAGGCATGGGGCACATGCCTTGCGCTGCCGCACTTACATTGGAATAGACAAGCATTTTCAGGGAAGATGTTCGTAGAAACACGGTTTCTCTGCACTGATGTTTCCTGAGACTGAAGTGCACGCCGCCTGTTTCGGATTCAACACATACCTGTTGTGACTATGTTTTCCCCGTGACGCCAGTCGTAAGCTCGAAGTCGGGTTTGACACAGACTTGTTTCGCGCAGTTGAGTCTGTGGCTTTCCTTTGGCGAACTCACATACATTTGGAAACCCCTTTTAGCGTCGTGACCCATGGTGTCCATTGAGCGAAGCCCTCCATACAAAGTTGTTCCACGAGGAAGGTATATCAGGCCTTTCCTCTGCTTCCTTTCACACTTGGCGTATGCCCGCCTCGATCCTTCGGAAAGGAGAAGGTAGACGAAGGACCGCTCCTCCACAGCATTGCTTTTTAGAATTAAGTGTAGAGCTCGTTCCTTACACTTCCTCCGATTGCCACACACACACCTCTCTAGGGGACAACTTGTTAGTTGGTGGTCACATTCGACCCACATGTCTCTTCACAATTCAGCGTATGGCACTTTCCTTACGCGTTCACACGAAGTCCTGAAAGCGCTTCTATCTTCCTGAAACAAGATTTGAGTTGAGAGAAGCTTTCGACACAACTCTTTCTCAAACAGTGGTATATGGCACAGGAGTTGTGCCTTCACTGGTAACGTTGGAAAGTTCTTCCATCTTTTTCCCTGCAGGTGGCAGTGGAAAGACTATTTCCCTACCGTTTTGTTCTTTGAGAGGTGAGTGTAAGACCCTTACCTTATATAGCAACACTCATCTCTCCAAAGGCTTCTTTCTTCAAGAACCCAGATGTTAGCACGAAAGCCTGTTGGACATGGACTCGTTTCTCAGAATTCAGTGTGAGGCTACTACTACTGAGGCTAGTCCACGTGCATTTGAAGACCCATCCACCTCCATGACACAGGACTTGATGGAGAGAAACCCTCCGCCCAACGGGTTCCTCCCTGTAGAGGATCGCGCGTTCCATCGCTTTTCGTTCACGCTAGGTTTCCCAAGCTGCTTCCATCCTTACGAAAAGAGGTGGTAGTCGAAGGACGGCAACCCTCGAGATTTGTTCTTAGAGTTTAACAGACGTATGCCATCTTCCTTACGCTTCCGCACATTATCCATGTCCATGCACATCTTTCTTCATGGCCACGACAGTAGGCCAATTCGAAGCGGAGAGCTACGTCGAGCCGATGTCCCTTACGCCTTCACACCCACTACGGAAAACACTTTCCTCTCACCGAAACGATATGATAGTTGAGGGAAGACTTCTTCACAAGTGGTTTCTCAAGCACCGTCACAGGGCCCATTCTAGGTGCCTGCACCATTTCATGCTAAAGTGCTTCTCATCCTTCCGTGTATGTCTTTCTTGACGGATTTCCTTCTCACACGTAAAACCGTGTCCTTTTCCATCTGCTCTCACTCCTACTCTTGAAAACACTTCTCACGGAACAGGATTTGAATGGCGACAGACTATCGACACTAAGGACTTCTGTAGCACAGGCATGGGGCCCATACATTGCGATTTCACACTTCCATGGGAAAAGCCTACCATTTTCAGGGAAGATGTTAGTAGACACACGGTTTCTCGGGAGTGGTGTTTCTTCAGACTGAAGAGCACTCCCTTCGTTTAGGATTCAACACGTACGTTTGGTGACTAGGGATTCCGCGGGAACCCAGTTGGAAGCTCGAAGTCGCGTTTGACAGAGACTTGCTTCGCAGAGATTCGTGTATGCCTTTCCTTTGGCGAAGGCGCCTACATTTGAACACCCTTCCATCGTCGTGACACATGGTGTTCGTTGAGAAATGCCCTCCATAAGAATTTGTTCCGCGAGTAAGGTAGATCTCTCTTCCTTCCCCTCCGGATTCTTTCACACTTTGCTTCAAGCCGCTTCGTTCCTTAGCAAAGCAGATGGCAGTCGAAGGAACGCACCGCCACAGCGTTGTTTCTTAGACTTAAGTGTATAGCACGTTCCTTACGCTTCCTCCCATTTCCAGACACACACCTCTCTAGGGGACTACTAGTGTGTTGGTGGTCACATTCGAGCCACATGTTTCTTCACCATTCAGCGTGTGGAATTTTCCCTGTGTTTTCACACAAAGTACTGACAACGCTTCGATCTTCCCGAAACAAGATCTGAGTTGGGAGAAGCTTTCGACACAAGTTCGTTCTCAAGCAGTGTTATATGGCACAGTACTTGTGCCTTCGCTTTTAACGTCGGAACCTTCCTCCATCTTCTTCCCTGGAGATGGTAGTGGAAAGGCGATTTCTCTACCGTTTTGTTCCTTGAGAGCTGAGTGTCAGACGCTTACACATACATCTCCAACGGCTTCATGCTTCCCGAACCAAGAGGTTAGCCCGAAATCGTGTTGGACGTGGCCTTGTTTCTCTGAGTTCAGTGGAAGGCGCTGCTGAGGCGAGCTCACGTACATTTGAAGGCCCTTCCAACGTCACGACACAAGACTTTCGTGGAGAGAAACCCTCCGCACAACGTGTTCCTCGCCGGAGTGTATCGCGCTTTCCGTCTCTTTGCGTTCGCACTAAGTTGTAACAAGGTGCTTCCACCCGTAGGGAAAGAGCTGGTCGTCGACGGACGGCAACCGTCTAGATTTGTTCTTAGAGTTAAACACCCGTAGGCCATCCTCCTTATGCTTCCTCACATCATACATTTCCATACTCATCCTTCTTCATGGAACGACAGTAGACACATTCGGAACGGACGGCTAACTCTAGGGTACGTCCCTCATGCCTTCACACCCACTAGGGAAAACACTTTTATCTTCCTGAAACAATATGATAGCTGAGGGAAGACTTCCTCACAAGCGGTTGGTCAAGCACCGTCACAGGGCACGGCACATTCTTTATGCCTTCACACGTTCCTACCAGAATGCCGCGCATACGTCGGTGTATGGCTTTCCAGGATTTCCTTCTCCCACTTGAAGGCATGACATTTCCCGTCTGCTCTCTTTCATACTCTTGGAAACATTCTTCACGGAACAAGATTTGAATCGGGAGAGACAATCTACACTAACTATTTCTGTGGCACAGGCCTGGGGCACATGCCTTGCGCTGCCACACTTCCACTGGAATAGACACGCATTTTCAGGGAAGATGTTAGAAGAAACACGGTTTCTCTGTTTCCTCAGACTGAAGTGCACGCCGCCTGTTTCGGATTCAACAAATACCTGTTGTGACTCTGATTTCCCCGTGACGCCAGTCGTAAGCTCGAAGTCGGGTTTGACTCAGACTTGTTTCGCGCAGTTGAGTCTGTGGCTTTCCTCTGGCGAACTCACATACATTTGCAAAACCCAACATGGCCCATGTTGCCCATTGGGAGAAGCCCTCCATAAATGTTGTTCCACGAGGAAGGTATATCAGGCTTTTCCTCCGCTTCCTTTCACACTTGGCGCAAGGCCGCTTCGATCCTTCGGAAAGGAGAAGGTAGACGAAGGACCGCACCGCCACAGCGTTGTTTCTTAGACTTAAGTGTATAGCACGTTCCTTACGCTTCCTCCCATTTCCAGACACACTCCTCTCTAGGGGACTCCTAGTGTGTTGGTGGTCACATTCGAGCCACATGTTTCTTCACCATTCAGCGTGTGGTGTTTTCCTTGTGTTTTCACACAAAGTACTGACAACGCTTCTATCTTCCCGAAACAAGATCTGAGTTGGGAGAAGCTTTCGACACAAGTTCGTTCTCAAGCAGTGGTATATGGCACTGTACTTGTCCCTTCGCTTTCAACGTCGGGACTTTCCTCCATCTTCTTCCCTGTAGATGGTCGTGGAAAGGCGATTTCTCTACCGTTTTGTTCCTTGAGAGCTTAGTGTCAGACACTTACACCTATATCTCCAAAGGCTTCATGCTTCCCGAACCAAGAGGTGAGCACGAAATCGTGTTGGACGTGGCCTTGTTTCTCTGTGTCCAGTGGAAGGCGCTGCTGAGGCGAGCACACGTATATTTGATGGCACTCCAACTTCATGACACAAGACTTTCGTGGAGAGAAACCCTCCCCACAACGTGTTCCTCACCGTAGTGTATCGTACTTTCCGTCTCTTTCCTTTCGCACTACGTTGTAACAAGGTGCTTCCATCCGTAGGGAAAGAGCGGGTCGTCGACGGACGGCAAACCTCTAGATTTGTTCTTAGAGTTAACCATGGGGAGGCAATCCTCCTCATGCTTCCTCACATCATACATATCCATACTCATCCTTCTTCATGGAACGACAGGAGACACATTCGGGACGGACGGCTAACTCTTGGGTACGTCCCTCATGCCTTCACACCCACTACGGAAAACACTTTTATCTTCCTGAAACTGTAGGATAGCTGAGGGAGGACTTCTTCCCAAGCGGTTGGTCAAGCAACGTCCCAGGTGACGGCACATTCTCTATGCCTTCACACGTTCATGCCAGAATGCCGCTCATACGTAGGTGTATGGCTTTCCAGGATATCCTTCTCCCACTTGAAGGCATGACCTTTCCCCTCTGATCTCTCTCATACTCTTGAAAACATTCCTCACGGAACAAGATTTGAATTGGGAGAGACAATCTACACTGACCATTTCTGTGGCACAGGCATGGGGCACATGCCTTGCGCTGCCGCACTTACATTGGAATAGACAAGCATTTTCAGGGAAGATGTTCGTAGAAACACGGTTTCTCTGCACTGATGTTTCCTGAGACTGAAGTGCACGCCGCCTGTTTCGGATTCAACACATACCTGTTGTGACTATGTTTTCCCCGTGACGCCAGTCGTAAGCTCGAAGTCGGGTTTGACACAGACTTGTTTCGCGCAGTTGAGTCTGTGGCTTTCCTTTGGCGAACTCACATACATTTGGAAACCCCTTTTAGCGTCGTGACCCATGGTGTCCATTGAGCGAAGCCCTCCATACAAAGTTGTTCCACGAGGAAGGTATATCAGGCCTTTCCTCTGCTTCCTTTCACACTTGGCGTATGCCCGCCTCGATCCTTCGGAAAGGAGAAGGTAGACGAAGGACCGCTCCTCCACAGCATTGCTTTTTAGAATTAAGTGTAGAGCTCGTTCCTTACACTTCCTCCGATTGCCACACACACACCTCTCTAGGGGACAACTTGTTAGTTGGTGGTCACATTCGACCCACATGTCTCTTCACAATTCAGCGTATGGCACTTTCCTTACGCGTTCACACGAAGTCCTGAAAGCGCTTCTATCTTCCTGAAACAAGATTTGAGTTGAGAGAAGCTTTCGACACAACTCTTTCTCAAACAGTGGTATATGGCACAGGAGTTGTGCCTTCACTGGTAACGTTGGAAAGTTCTTCCATCTTTTTCCCTGCAGGTGGCAGTGGAAAGACTATTTCCCTACCGTTTTGTTCTTTGAGAGGTGAGTGTAAGACCCTTACCTTATATAGCAACACTCATCTCTCCAAAGGCTTCTTTCTTCAAGAACCCAGATGTTAGCACGAAAGCCTGTTGGACATGGACTCGTTTCTCAGAATTCAGTGTGAGGCTACTACTACTGAGGCTAGTCCACGTGCATTTGAAGACCCATCCACCTCCATGACACAGGACTTGATGGAGAGAAACCCTCCGCCCAACGGGTTCCTCCCTGTAGAGGATCGCGCGTTCCATCGCTTTTCGTTCACGCTAGGTTTCCCAAGCTGCTTCCATCCTTACGAAAAGAGGTGGTAGTCGAAGGACGGCAACCCTCGAGATTTGTTCTTAGAGTTTAACAGACGTATGCCATCTTCCTTACGCTTCCGCACATTATCCATGTCCATGCACATCTTTCTTCATGGCCACGACAGTAGGCCAATTCGAAGCGGAGAGCTACGTCGAGCCGATGTCCCTTACGCCTTCACACCCACTACGGAAAACACTTTCCTCTCACCGAAACGATATGATAGTTGAGGGAAGACTTCTTCACAAGTGGTTTCTCAAGCACCGTCACAGGGCCCATTCTAGGTGCCTGCACCATTTCATGCTAAAGTGCTTCTCATCCTTCCGTGTATGTCTTTCTTGACGGATTTCCTTCTCACACGTAAAACCGTGTCCTTTTCCATCTGCTCTCACTCCTACTCTTGAAAACACTTCTCACGGAACAGGATTTGAATGGCGACAGACTATCGACACTAAGGACTTCTGTAGCACAGGCATGGGGCCCATACATTGCGATTTCACACTTCCATGGGAAAAGCCTACCATTTTCAGGGAAGATGTTAGTAGACACACGGTTTCTCGGGAGTGGTGTTTCTTCAGACTGAAGAGCACTCCCTTCGTTTAGGATTCAACACGTACGTTTGGTGACTAGGGATTCCGCGGGAACCCAGTTGGAAGCTCGAAGTCGCGTTTGACAGAGACTTGCTTCGCAGAGATTCGTGTATGCCTTTCCTTTGGCGAAGGCGCCTACATTTGAACACCCTTCCATCGTCGTGACACATGGTGTTCGTTGAGAAATGCCCTCCATAAGAATTTGTTCCGCGAGTAAGGTAGATCTCTCTTCCTTCCCCTCCGGATTCTTTCACACTTTGCTTCAAGCCGCTTCGTTCCTTAGCAAAGCAGATGGCAGTCGAAGGAACGCACCGCCACAGCGTTGTTTCTTAGACTTAAGTGTATAGCACGTTCCTTACGCTTCCTCCCATTTCCAGACACACACCTCTCTAGGGGACTACTAGTGTGTTGGTGGTCACATTCGAGCCACATGTTTCTTCACCATTCAGCGTGTGGAATTTTCCCTGTGTTTTCACACAAAGTACTGACAACGCTTCGATCTTCCCGAAACAAGATCTGAGTTGGGAGAAGCTTTCGACACAAGTTCGTTCTCAAGCAGTGTTATATGGCACAGTACTTGTGCCTTCGCTTTTAACGTCGGAACCTTCCTCCATCTTCTTCCCTGGAGATGGTAGTGGAAAGGCGATTTCTCTACCGTTTTGTTCCTTGAGAGCTGAGTGTCAGACGCTTACACATACATCTCCAACGGCTTCATGCTTCCCGAACCAAGAGGTTAGCCCGAAATCGTGTTGGACGTGGCCTTGTTTCTCTGAGTTCAGTGGAAGGCGCTGCTGAGGCGAGCTCACGTACATTTGAAGGCCCTTCCAACGTCACGACACAAGACTTTCGTGGAGAGAAACCCTCCGCACAACGTGTTCCTCGCCGGAGTGTATCGCGCTTTCCGTCTCTTTGCGTTCGCACTAAGTTGTAACAAGGTGCTTCCACCCGTAGGGAAAGAGCTGGTCGTCGACGGACGGCAACCGTCTAGATTTGTTCTTAGAGTTAAACACCCGTAGGCCATCCTCCTTATGCTTCCTCACATCATACATTTCCATACTCATCCTTCTTCATGGAACGACAGTAGACACATTCGGAACGGACGGCTAACTCTAGGGTACGTCCCTCATGCCTTCACACCCACTAGGGAAAACACTTTTATCTTCCTGAAACAATATGATAGCTGAGGGAAGACTTCCTCACAAGCGGTTGGTCAAGCACCGTCACAGGGCACGGCACATTCTTTATGCCTTCACACGTTCCTACCAGAATGCCGCGCATACGTCGGTGTATGGCTTTCCAGGATTTCCTTCTCCCACTTGAAGGCATGACATTTCCCGTCTGCTCTCTTTCATACTCTTGGAAACATTCTTCACGGAACAAGATTTGAATCGGGAGAGACAATCTACACTAACTATTTCTGTGGCACAGGCCTGGGGCACATGCCTTGCGCTGCCACACTTCCACTGGAATAGACACGCATTTTCAGGGAAGATGTTAGAAGAAACACGGTTTCTCTGTTTCCTCAGACTGAAGTGCACGCCGCCTGTTTCGGATTCAACAAATACCTGTTGTGACTCTGATTTCCCCGTGACGCCAGTCGTAAGCTCGAAGTCGGGTTTGACTCAGACTTGTTTCGCGCAGTTGAGTCTGTGGCTTTCCTCTGGCGAACTCACATACATTTGCAAAACCCAACATGGCCCATGTTGCCCATTGGGAGAAGCCCTCCATAAATGTTGTTCCACGAGGAAGGTATATCAGGCTTTTCCTCCGCTTCCTTTCACACTTGGCGCAAGGCCGCTTCGATCCTTCGGAAAGGAGAAGGTAGACGAAGGACCGCACCGCCACAGCGTTGTTTCTTAGACTTAAGTGTATAGCACGTTCCTTACGCTTCCTCCCATTTCCAGACACACTCCTCTCTAGGGGACTCCTAGTGTGTTGGTGGTCACATTCGAGCCACATGTTTCTTCACCATTCAGCGTGTGGTGTTTTCCTTGTGTTTTCACACAAAGTACTGACAACGCTTCTATCTTCCCGAAACAAGATCTGAGTTGGGAGAAGCTTTCGACACAAGTTCGTTCTCAAGCAGTGGTATATGGCACTGTACTTGTCCCTTCGCTTTCAACGTCGGGACTTTCCTCCATCTTCTTCCCTGTAGATGGTCGTGGAAAGGCGATTTCTCTACCGTTTTGTTCCTTGAGAGCTTAGTGTCAGACACTTACACCTATATCTCCAAAGGCTTCATGCTTCCCGAACCAAGAGGTGAGCACGAAATCGTGTTGGACGTGGCCTTGTTTCTCTGTGTCCAGTGGAAGGCGCTGCTGAGGCGAGCACACGTATATTTGATGGCACTCCAACTTCATGACACAAGACTTTCGTGGAGAGAAACCCTCCCCACAACGTGTTCCTCACCGTAGTGTATCGTACTTTCCGTCTCTTTCCTTTCGCACTACGTTGTAACAAGGTGCTTCCATCCGTAGGGAAAGAGCGGGTCGTCGACGGACGGCAAACCTCTAGATTTGTTCTTAGAGTTAACCATGGGGAGGCAATCCTCCTCATGCTTCCTCACATCATACATATCCATACTCATCCTTCTTCATGGAACGACAGGAGACACATTCGGGACGGACGGCTAACTCTTGGGTACGTCCCTCATGCCTTCACACCCACTACGGAAAACACTTTTATCTTCCTGAAACTGTAGGATAGCTGAGGGAGGACTTCTTCCCAAGCGGTTGGTCAAGCAACGTCCCAGGTGACGGCACATTCTCTATGCCTTCACACGTTCATGCCAGAATGCCGCTCATACGTAGGTGTATGGCTTTCCAGGATATCCTTCTCCCACTTGAAGGCATGACCTTTCCCCTCTGATCTCTCTCATACTCTTGAAAACATTCCTCACGGAACAAGATTTGAATTGGGAGAGACAATCTACACTGACCATTTCTGTGGCACAGGCATGGGGCACATGCCTTGCGCTGCCGCACTTACATTGGAATAGACAAGCATTTTCAGGGAAGATGTTCGTAGAAACACGGTTTCTCTGCACTGATGTTTCCTGAGACTGAAGTGCACGCCGCCTGTTTCGGATTCAACACATACCTGTTGTGACTATGTTTTCCCCGTGACGCCAGTCGTAAGCTCGAAGTCGGGTTTGACACAGACTTGTTTCGCGCAGTTGAGTCTGTGGCTTTCCTTTGGCGAACTCACATACATTTGGAAACCCCTTTTAGCGTCGTGACCCATGGTGTCCATTGAGCGAAGCCCTCCATACAAAGTTGTTCCACGAGGAAGGTATATCAGGCCTTTCCTCTGCTTCCTTTCACACTTGGCGTATGCCCGCCTCGATCCTTCGGAAAGGAGAAGGTAGACGAAGGACCGCTCCTCCACAGCATTGCTTTTTAGAATTAAGTGTAGAGCTCGTTCCTTACACTTCCTCCGATTGCCACACACACACCTCTCTAGGGGACAACTTGTTAGTTGGTGGTCACATTCGACCCACATGTCTCTTCACAATTCAGCGTATGGCACTTTCCTTACGCGTTCACACGAAGTCCTGAAAGCGCTTCTATCTTCCTGAAACAAGATTTGAGTTGAGAGAAGCTTTCGACACAACTCTTTCTCAAACAGTGGTATATGGCACAGGAGTTGTGCCTTCACTGGTAACGTTGGAAAGTTCTTCCATCTTTTTCCCTGCAGGTGGCAGTGGAAAGACTATTTCCCTACCGTTTTGTTCCTTGAGAGGTGAGTGTAAGACCCTTACCTTATATAGCAACACTCATCTCTCCAAAGGCTTCTTTCTTCAAGAACCCAGATGTTAGCACGAAAGCCTGTTGGACATGGACTCGTTTCTCAGAATTCAGTGTGAGGCTACTACTACTGAGGCTAGTCCACGTGCATTTGAAGACCCATCCACCTCCATGACACAGGACTTGATGGAGAGAAACCCTCCGCCCAACGGGTTCCTCCCTGTAGAGGATCGCACGTTCCATCGCTTTTCGTTCACGCTAGGTTTCCCAAGCTGCTTCCATCCTTACGAAAAGAGGTGGTAGTCGAAGGACGGCAACCCTCGAGATTTGTTCTTAGAGTTTAACAGACGTATGCCATCTTCCTTACGCTTCCGCACATTATCCATGTCCATGCACATCTTTCTTCATGGCCACGACAGTAGGCCAATTCGAAGCGGAGAGCTACGTCGAGCCGATGTCCCTTACGCCTTCACACCCACTACGGAAAACACTTTCCTCTCACCGAAACGATATGATAGTTGAGGGAAGACTTCTTCACAAGTGGTTTCTCAAGCACCGTCACAGGGCCCATTCTAGGTGCCTGCACCATTTCATGCTAAAGTGCTTCTCATCCTTCCGTGTATGTCTTTCTTGACGGATTTCCTTCTCACACGTAAAACCGTGTCCTTTTCCATCTGCTCTCACTCCTACTCTTGAAAACACTTCTCACGGAACAGGATTTGAATGGCGACAGACTATCGACACTAAGGACTTCTGTAGCACAGGCATGGGGCCCATACATTGCGATTTCACACTTCCATGGGAAAAGCCTACCATTTTCAGGGAAGATGTTAGTAGACACACGGTTTCTCGGGAGTGGTGTTTCTTCAGACTGAAGAGCACTCCCTTCGTTTAGGATTCAACACGTACGTTTGGTGACTAGGGATTCCGCGGGAACCCAGTTGGAAGCTCGAAGTCGCGTTTGACAGAGACTTGCTTCGCAGAGATTCGTGTATGCCTTTCCTTTGGCGAAGGCGCCTACATTTGAACACCCTTCCATCGTCGTGACACATGGTGTTCGTTGAGAAATGCCCTCCATAAGAATTTGTTCCGCGAGTAAGGTAGATCTCTCTTCCTTCCCCTCCGGATTCTTTCACACTTTGCTTCAAGCCGCTTCGTTCCTTAGCAAAGCAGATGGCAGTCGAAGGAACGCACCGCCACAGCGTTGTTTCTTAGACTTAAGTGTATAGCACGTTCCTTACGCTTCCTCCCATTTCCAGACACACACCTCTCTAGGGGACTACTAGTGTGTTGGTGGTCACATTCGAGCCACATGTTTCTTCACCATTCAGCGTGTGGAATTTTCCCTGTGTTTTCACACAAAGTACTGACAACGCTTCGATCTTCCCGAAACAAGATCTGAGTTGGGAGAAGCTTTCGACACAAGTTCGTTCTCAAGCAGTGTTATATGGCACAGTACTTGTGCCTTCGCTTTTAACGTCGGAACCTTCCTCCATCTTCTTCCCTGGAGATGGTAGTGGAAAGGCGATTTCTCTACCGTTTTGTTCCTTGAGAGCTGAGTGTCAGACGCTTACACATACATCTCCAACGGCTTCATGCTTCCCGAACCAAGAGGTTAGCCCGAAATCGTGTTGGACGTGGCCTTGTTTCTCTGAGTTCAGTGGAAGGCGCTGCTGAGGCGAGCTCACGTACATTTGAAGGCCCTTCCAACGTCACGACACAAGACTTTCGTGGAGAGAAACCCTCCGCACAACGTGTTCCTCGCCGGAGTGTATCGCGCTTTCCGTCTCTTTGCGTTCGCACTAAGTTGTAACAAGGTGCTTCCACCCGTAGGGAAAGAGCTGGTCGTCGACGGACGGCAACCGTCTAGATTTGTTCTTAGAGTTAAACACCCGTAGGCCATCCTCCTTATGCTTCCTCACATCATACATTTCCATACTCATCCTTCTACATGGAACGACAGTAGACACATTCGGAACGGACGGCTAACTCTAGGGTACGTCCCTCATGCCTTCACACCCACTAGGGAAAACACTTTTATCTTCCTGAAACAATATGATAGCTGAGGGAAGACTTCCTCACAAGCGGTTGGTCAAGCACCGTCACAGGGCACGGCACATTCTTTATGCCTTCACACGTTCCTACCAGAATGCCGCGCATACGTCGGTGTATGGCTTTCCAGGATTTCCTTCTCCCACTTGAAGGCATGACATTTCCCGTCTGCTCTCTTTCATACTCTTGGAAACATTCTTCACGGAACAAGATTTGAATCGGGAGAGACAATCTACACTAACTATTTCTGTGGCACAGGCCTGGGGCACATGCCTTGCGCTGCCACACTTCCACTGGAATAGACACGCATTTTCAGGGAAGATGTTAGAAGAAACACGGTTTCTCTGTTTCCTCAGACTGAAGTGCACGCCGCCTGTTTCGGATTCAACAAATACCTGTTGTGACTCTGATTTCCCCGTGACGCCAGTCGTAAGCTCGAAGTCGGGTTTGACTCAGACTTGTTTCGCGCAGTTGAGTCTGTGGCTTTCCTCTGGCGAACTCACATACATTTGCAAAACCCAACATGGCCCATGTTGCCCATTGGGAGAAGCCCTCCATAAATGTTGTTCCACGAGGAAGGTATATCAGGCTTTTCCTCCGCTTCCTTTCACACTTGGCGCAAGGCCGCTTCGATCCTTCGGAAAGGAGAAGGTAGACGAAGGACCGCACCGCCACAGCGTTGTTTCTTAGACTTAAGTGTATAGCACGTTCCTTACGCTTCCTCCCATTTCCAGACACACTCCTCTCTAGGGGACTCCTAGTGTGTTGGTGGTCACATTCGAGCCACATGTTTCTTCACCATTCAGCGTGTGGTGTTTTCCTTGTGTTTTCACACAAAGTACTGACAACGCTTCTATCTTCCCGAAACAAGATCTGAGTTGGGAGAAGCTTTCGACACAAGTTCGTTCTCAAGCAGTGGTATATGGCACTGTACTTGTCCCTTCGCTTTCAACGTCGGGACTTTCCTCCATCTTCTTCCCTGTAGATGGTCGTGGAAAGGCGATTTCTCTACCGTTTTGTTCCTTGAGAGCTTAGTGTCAGACACTTACACCTATATCTCCAAAGGCTTCATGCTTCCCGAACCAAGAGGTGAGCACGAAATCGTGTTGGACGTGGCCTTGTTTCTCTGTGTCCAGTGGAAGGCGCTGCTGAGGCGAGCACACGTATATTTGATGGCACTCCAACTTCATGACACAAGACTTTCGTGGAGAGAAACCCTCCCCACAACGTGTTCCTCACCGTAGTGTATCGTACTTTCCGTCTCTTTCCTTTCGCACTACGTTGTAACAAGGTGCTTCCATCCGTAGGGAAAGAGCGGGTCGTCGACGGACGGCAAACCTCTAGATTTGTTCTTAGAGTTAACCATGGGGAGGCAATCCTCCTCATGCTTCCTCACATCATACATATCCATACTCATCCTTCTTCATGGAACGACAGGAGACACATTCGGGACGGACGGCTAACTCTTGGGTACGTCCCTCATGCCTTCACACCCACTACGGAAAACACTTTTATCTTCCTGAAACTGTAGGATAGCTGAGGGAGGACTTCTTCCCAAGCGGTTGGTCAAGCAACGTCCCAGGTGACGGCACATTCTCTATGCCTTCACACGTTCATGCCAGAATGCCGCTCATACGTAGGTGTATGGCTTTCCAGGATATCCTTCTCCCACTTGAAGGCATGACCTTTCCCCTCTGATCTCTCTCATACTCTTGAAAACATTCCTCACGGAACAAGATTTGAATTGGGAGAGACAATCTACACTGACCATTTCTGTGGCACAGGCATGGGGCACATGCCTTGCGCTGCCGCACTTACATTGGAATAGACAAGCATTTTCAGGGAAGATGTTCGTAGAAACACGGTTTCTCTGCACTGATGTTTCCTGAGACTGAAGTGCACGCCGCCTGTTTCGGATTCAACACATACCTGTTGTGACTATGTTTTCCCCGTGACGCCAGTCGTAAGCTCGAAGTCGGGTTTGACACAGACTTGTTTCGCGCAGTTGAGTCTGTGGCTTTCCTTTGGCGAACTCACATACATTTGGAAACCCCTTTTAGCGTCGTGACCCATGGTGTCCATTGAGCGAAGCCCTCCATACAAAGTTGTTCCACGAGGAAGGTATATCAGGCCTTTCCTCTGCTTCCTTTCACACTTGGCGTATGCCCGCCTCGATCCTTCGGAAAGGAGAAGGTAGACGAAGGACCGCTCCTCCACAGCATTGCTTTTTAGAATTAAGTGTAGAGCTCGTTCCTTACACTTCCTCCGATTGCCACACACACACCTCTCTAGGGGACAACTTGTTAGTTGGTGGTCACATTCGACCCACATGTCTCTTCACAATTCAGCGTATGGCACTTTCCTTACGCGTTCACACGAAGTCCTGAAAGCGCTTCTATCTTCCTGAAACAAGATTTGAGTTGAGAGAAGCTTTCGACACAACTCTTTCTCAAACAGTGGTATATGGCACAGGAGTTGTGCCTTCACTGGTAACGTTGGAAAGTTCTTCCATCTTTTTCCCTGCAGGTGGCAGTGGAAAGACTATTTCCCTACCGTTTTGTTCCTTGAGAGGTGAGTGTAAGACCCTTACCTTATATAGCAACACTCATCTCTCCAAAGGCTTCTTTCTTCAAGAACCCAGATGTTAGCACGAAAGCCTGTTGGACATGGACTCGTTTCTCAGAATTCAGTGTGAGGCTACTACTACTGAGGCTAGTCCACGTGCATTTGAAGACCCATCCACCTCCATGACACAGGACTTGATGGAGAGAAACCCTCCGCCCAACGGGTTCCTCCCTGTAGAGGATCGCGCGTTCCATCGCTTTTCGTTCACGCTAGGTTTCCCAAGCTGCTTCCATCCTTACGAAAAGAGGTGGTAGTCGAAGGACGGCAACCCTCGAGATTTGTTCTTAGAGTTTAACAGACGTATGCCATCTTCCTTACGCTTCCGCACATTATCCATGTCCATGCACATCTTTCTTCATGGCCACGACAGTAGGCCAATTCGAAGCGGAGAGCTACGTCGAGCCGATGTCCCTTACGCCTTCACACCCACTACGGAAAACACTTTCCTCTCACCGAAACGATATGATAGTTGAGGGAAGACTTCTTCACAAGTGGTTTCTCAAGCACCGTCACAGGGCCCATTCTAGGTGCCTGCACCATTTCATGCTAAAGTGCTTCTCATCCTTCCGTGTATGTCTTTCTTGACGGATTTCCTTCTCACACGTAAAACCGTGTCCTTTTCCATCTGCTCTCACTCCTACTCTTGAAAACACTTCTCACGGAACAGGATTTGAATGGCGACAGACTATCGACACTAAGGACTTCTGTAGCACAGGCATGGGGCCCATACATTGCGATTTCACACTTCCATGGGAAAAGCCTACCATTTTCAGGGAAGATGTTAGTAGACACACGGTTTCTCGGGAGTGGTGTTTCTTCAGACTGAAGAGCACTCCCTTCGTTTAGGATTCAACACGTACGTTTGGTGACTAGGGATTCCGCGGGAACCCAGTTGGAAGCTCGAAGTCGCGTTTGACAGAGACTTGCTTCGCAGAGATTCGTGTATGCCTTTCCTTTGGCGAAGGCGCCTACATTTGAACACCCTTCCATCGTCGTGACACATGGTGTTCGTTGAGAAATGCCCTCCATAAGAATTTGTTCCGCGAGTAAGGTAGATCTCTCTTCCTTCCCCTCCGGATTCTTTCACACTTTGCTTCAAGCCGCTTCGTTCCTTAGCAAAGCAGATGGCAGTCGAAGGAACGCACCGCCACAGCGTTGTTTCTTAGACTTAAGTGTATAGCACGTTCCTTACGCTTCCTCCCATTTCCAGACACACACCTCTCTAGGGGACTACTAGTGTGTTGGTGGTCACATTCGAGCCACATGTTTCTTCACCATTCAGCGTGTGGAATTTTCCCTGTGTTTTCACACAAAGTACTGACAACGCTTCGATCTTCCCGAAACAAGATCTGAGTTGGGAGAAGCTTTCGACACAAGTTCGTTCTCAAGCAGTGTTATATGGCACAGTACTTGTGCCTTCGCTTTTAACGTCGGAACCTTCCTCCATCTTCTTCCCTGGAGATGGTAGTGGAAAGGCGATTTCTCTACCGTTTTGTTCCTTGAGAGCTGAGTGTCAGACGCTTACACATACATCTCCAACGGCTTCATGCTTCCCGAACCAAGAGGTTAGCCCGAAATCGTGTTGGACGTGGCCTTGTTTCTCTGAGTTCAGTGGAAGGCGCTGCTGAGGCGAGCTCACGTACATTTGAAGGCCCTTCCAACGTCACGACACAAGACTTTCGTGGAGAGAAACCCTCCGCACAACGTGTTCCTCGCCGGAGTGTATCGCGCTTTCCGTCTCTTTGCGTTCGCACTAAGTTGTAACAAGGTGCTTCCACCCGTAGGGAAAGAGCTGGTCGTCGACGGACGGCAACCGTCTAGATTTGTTCTTAGAGTTAAACACCCGTAGGCCATCCTCCTTATGCTTCCTCACATCATACATTTCCATACTCATCCTTCTACATGGAACGACAGTAGACACATTCGGAACGGACGGCTAACTCTAGGGTACGTCCCTCATGCCTTCACACCCACTAGGGAAAACACTTTTATCTTCCTGAAACAATATGATAGCTGAGGGAAGACTTCCTCACAAGCGGTTGGTCAAGCACCGTCACAGGGCACGGCACATTCTTTATGCCTTCACACGTTCCTACCAGAATGCCGCGCATACGTCGGTGTATGGCTTTCCAGGATTTCCTTCTCCCACTTGAAGGCATGACATTTCCCGTCTGCTCTCTTTCATACTCTTGGAAACATTCTTCACGGAACAAGATTTGAATCGGGAGAGACAATCTACACTAACTATTTCTGTGGCACAGGCCTGGGGCACATGCCTTGCGCTGCCACACTTCCACTGGAATAGACACGCATTTTCAGGGAAGATGTTAGAAGAAACACGGTTTCTCTGTTTCCTCAGACTGAAGTGCACGCCGCCTGTTTCGGATTCAACAAATACCTGTTGTGACTCTGATTTCCCCGTGACGCCAGTCGTAAGCTCGAAGTCGGGTTTGACTCAGACTTGTTTCGCGCAGTTGAGTCTGTGGCTTTCCTCTGGCGAACTCACATACATTTGCAAAACCCAACATGGCCCATGTTGCCCATTGGGAGAAGCCCTCCATAAATGTTGTTCCACGAGGAAGGTATATCAGGCTTTTCCTCCGCTTCCTTTCACACTTGGCGCAAGGCCGCTTCGATCCTTCGGAAAGGAGAAGGTAGACGAAGGACCGCACCGCCACAGCGTTGTTTCTTAGACTTAAGTGTATAGCACGTTCCTTACGCTTCCTCCCATTTCCAGACACACTCCTCTCTAGGGGACTCCTAGTGTGTTGGTGGTCACATTCGAGCCACATGTTTCTTCACCATTCAGCGTGTGGTGTTTTCCTTGTGTTTTCACACAAAGTACTGACAACGCTTCTATCTTCCCGAAACAAGATCTGAGTTGGGAGAAGCTTTCGACACAAGTTCGTTCTCAAGCAGTGGTATATGGCACTGTACTTGTCCCTTCGCTTTCAACGTCGGGACTTTCCTCCATCTTCTTCCCTGTAGATGGTCGTGGAAAGGCGATTTCTCTACCGTTTTGTTCCTTGAGAGCTTAGTGTCAGACACTTACACCTATATCTCCAAAGGCTTCATGCTTCCCGAACCAAGAGGTGAGCACGAAATCGTGTTGGACGTGGCCTTGTTTCTCTGTGTCCAGTGGAAGGCGCTGCTGAGGCGAGCACACGTATATTTGATGGCACTCCAACTTCATGACACAAGACTTTCGTGGAGAGAAACCCTCCCCACAACGTGTTCCTCACCGTAGTGTATCGTACTTTCCGTCTCTTTCCTTTCGCACTACGTTGTAACAAGGTGCTTCCATCCGTAGGGAAAGAGCGGGTCGTCGACGGACGGCAAACCTCTAGATTTGTTCTTAGAGTTAACCATGGGGAGGCAATCCTCCTCATGCTTCCTCACATCATACATATCCATACTCATCCTTCTTCATGGAACGACAGGAGACACATTCGGGACGGACGGCTAACTCTTGGGTACGTCCCTCATGCCTTCACACCCACTACGGAAAACACTTTTATCTTCCTGAAACTGTAGGATAGCTGAGGGAGGACTTCTTCCCAAGCGGTTGGTCAAGCAACGTCCCAGGTGACGGCACATTCTCTATGCCTTCACACGTTCATGCCAGAATGCCGCTCATACGTAGGTGTATGGCTTTCCAGGATATCCTTCTCCCACTTGAAGGCATGACCTTTCCCCTCTGATCTCTCTCATACTCTTGAAAACATTCCTCACGGAACAAGATTTGAATTGGGAGAGACAATCTACACTGACCATTTCTGTGGCACAGGCATGGGGCACATGCCTTGCGCTGCCGCACTTACATTGGAATAGACAAGCATTTTCAGGGAAGATGTTCGTAGAAACACGGTTTCTCTGCACTGATGTTTCCTGAGACTGAAGTGCACGCCGCCTGTTTCGGATTCAACACATACCTGTTGTGACTATGTTTTCCCCGTGACGCCAGTCGTAAGCTCGAAGTCGGGTTTGACACAGACTTGTTTCGCGCAGTTGAGTCTGTGGCTTTCCTTTGGCGAACTCACATACATTTGGAAACCCCTTTTAGCGTCGTGACCCATGGTGTCCATTGAGCGAAGCCCTCCATACAAAGTTGTTCCACGAGGAAGGTATATCAGGCCTTTCCTCTGCTTCCTTTCACACTTGGCGTATGCCCGCCTCGATCCTTCGGAAAGGAGAAGGTAGACGAAGGACCGCTCCTCCACAGCATTGCTTTTTAGAATTAAGTGTAGAGCTCGTTCCTTACACTTCCTCCGATTGCCACACACACACCTCTCTAGGGGACAACTTGTTAGTTGGTGGTCACATTCGACCCACATGTCTCTTCACAATTCAGCGTATGGCACTTTCCTTACGCGTTCACACGAAGTCCTGAAAGCGCTTCTATCTTCCTGAAACAAGATTTGAGTTGAGAGAAGCTTTCGACACAACTCTTTCTCAAACAGTGGTATATGGCACAGGAGTTGTGCCTTCACTGGTAACGTTGGAAAGTTCTTCCATCTTTTTCCCTGCAGGTGGCAGTGGAAAGACTATTTCCCTACCGTTTTGTTCCTTGAGAGGTGAGTGTAAGACCCTTACCTTATATAGCAACACTCATCTCTCCAAAGGCTTCTTTCTTCAAGAACCCAGATGTTAGCACGAAAGCCTGTTGGACATGGACTCGTTTCTCAGAATTCAGTGTGAGGCTACTACTACTGAGGCTAGTCCACGTGCATTTGAAGACCCATCCACCTCCATGACACAGGACTTGATGGAGAGAAACCCTCCGCCCAACGGGTTCCTCCCTGTAGAGGATCGCGCGTTCCATCGCTTTTCGTTCACGCTAGGTTTCCCAAGCTGCTTCCATCCTTACGAAAAGAGGTGGTAGTCGAAGGACGGCAACCCTCGAGATTTGTTCTTAGAGTTTAACAGACGTATGCCTCTTCCTTACGCTTCCGCACATTATCCATGTCCATGCACATCTTCTTCATGGCCACGACAGTAGGCCAATTCGAAGCGGAGAGCTACGTCGAGCCGATGTCCCTTACGCCTTCACACCCACTACGAAAAACACTTTCCTCTCACCGAAACGATATGATAGTTGAGGGAAGACTTCTTCACAAGTGGTTTCTCAAGCACCGTCACAGGGCCCATTCTAGGTGCCTGCACCATTTCATGCTAAAGTGCTTCTCATCCTTCCGTGTATGTCTTTCTTGACGGATTTCCTTCTCACACGTAAAACCCGTGTCCTTTTCCATCTGCTCTCACTCCTACTCTTGAAAACACTTCTCACGGAACAGGAATTGAATGGCGACAGACTATCGACACTAAGGACTTCTGTAGCACAGGCATGGGGCCCATACATTGCGATTTCACACTTCCATGGGAAAAGCCTACCATTTTCAGGGAAGATGTTAGTAGACACACGGTTTCTCGGGAGTGGTGTTTCTTCAGACTGAAGCACTCCCTTCGTTTTAGGATTCACCACGTACGTTTGGTGACTAGGGATTCCGCGGGAACCCAGTTGGAAGCTCGAAGTCGCGTTTGACAGAGACCTTGCTTCGCAGAGATTCGTGTATGCCTTTCCTTTGGCGAAGGCGCCTACATTTGAACACCCTTCCATCGTCGTGACACATGGTGTTCGTTGAGAAATGCCCTCCATAAGAATTTGTTCCGCGAGTAAGGTAGATCTCTCTTCCTTCCCCTCCCGGATTCTTTCACACTTTGCTTCAAGCCGCTTCGTTCCTTAGCAAAGCAGATGGCAGTCGAAGGGAACGCACCGCCACAGCGTTGTTTCTTAGACTTAAGTGTATAGCACGTTCCTTACGCTTCCTCCCATTTCCAGACACACACCTCTCTAGGGGACTACTAGTGTGTTGGTGGTCACATTCGAGCCACATGTTTCTTCACCATTCAGCGTGTGGAATTTTCCCTGTGTTTTCACACAAAGTACTGACAACGCTTCGATCTTCCCGAAACAAGATCTGAGTTGGGAGAAGCTTTCGACACAAGTTCGTTCTCAAGCAGTGTTATATGGCACAGTACTTGTGCCTTCGCTTTTAACGTCGGAACCTTCCTCCATCTTCTTCCCTGGAGATGGTAGTGGAAAGGCGATTTCTCTACCGTTTTGTTCCTTGAGAGCTGAGTGTCAGACGCTTACACATACATCTCCAACGGCTTCATGCTTCCCGAACCAAGAGGTTAGCCCGAAATCGTGTTGGACGTGGCCTTGTTTCTCTGAGTTCAGTGGAAGGCGCTGCTGAGGCGAGCTCACGTACATTTGAAGGCCCTTCCAACGTCAAGACACAAGACTTTCGTGGAGAGAAACCCTCCGCACAACGTGTTCCTCGCCGGAGTGTATCGCGCTTTCCGTCTCTTTGCGTTCGCACTAAGTTGTAACAAGGTGCTTCCACCCGTAGGGAAAGAGCTGGTCGTCGACGGACGGCAACCGTCTAGATTTGTTCTTAGAGTTAAACACCCGTAGGCCATCCTCCTTATGCTTCCTCACATCATACATTTCCATACTCATCCTTCTTCATGGAACGACAGTAGACACATTCGGAACGGACGGCTAACTCTAGGGTACGTCCCTCATGCCTTCACACCCACTAGGGAAAACACTTTTATCTTCCTGAAACAATATGATAGCTGAGGGAAGACTTCCTCACAAGCGGTTGGTCAAGCACCGTCACAGGGCACGGCACATTCTTTATGCCTTCACACGTTCCTACCAGAATGCCGCGCATACGTCGGTGTATGGCTTTCCAGGATTTCCTTCTCCCACTTGAAGGCATGACATTTCCCGTCTGCTCTCTTTCATACTCTTGGAAACATTCTTCACGGAACAAGATTTGAATCGGGAGAGACAATCTACACTAACTATTTCTGTGGCACAGGCCTGGGGCACATGCCTTGCGCTGCCACACTTCCACTGGAATAGACACGCATTTTCAGGGAAGATGTTAGAAGAAACACGGTTTCTCTGTTTCCTCAGACTGAAGTGCACGCCGCCTGTTTCGGATTCAACAAATACCTGTTGTGACTCTGATTTCCCCGTGACGCCAGTCGTAAGCTCGAAGTCGGGTTTGACTCAGACTTGTTTCGCGCAGTTGAGTCTGTGGCTTTCCTCTGGCGAACTCACATACATTTGCAAAACCCAACATGGCCCATGTTGCCCATTGGGAGAAGCCCTCCATAAATGTTGTTCCACGAGGAAGGTATATCAGGCTTTTCCTCCGCTTCCTTTCACACTTGGCGCAAGGCCGCTTCGATCCTTCGGAAAGGAGAAGGTAGACGAAGGACCGCACCGCCACAGCGTTGTTTCTTAGACTTAAGTGTATAGCACGTTCCTTACGCTTCCTCCCATTTCCAGACACACTCCTCTCTAGGGGACTCCTAGTGTGTTGGTGGTCACATTCGAGCCACATGTTTCTTCACCATTCAGCTTGTGGTGTTTTCCTTGTGTTTTCACACAAAGTACTGACAACGCTTCTATCTTCCCGAAACAAGATCTGAGTTGGGAGAAGCTTTCGACACAAGTTCGTTCTCAAGCAGTGGTATATGGCACTGTACTTGTCCCTTCGCTTTCAACGTCGGGACTTTCCTCCATCTTCTTCCCTGTAGATGGTCGTGGAAAGGCGATTTCTCTACCGTTTTGTTCCTTGAGAGCTTAGTGTCAGACACTTACACCTATATCTCCAAAGGCTTCATGCTTCCCGAACCAAGAGGTGAGCACGAAATCGTGTTGGACGTGGCCTTGTTTCTCTGTGTCCAGTGGAAGGCGCTGCTGAGGCGAGCACACGTATATTTGATGGCACTCCAACTTCATGACACAAGACTTTCGTGGAGAGAAACCCTCCCCACAACGTGTTCCTCACCGTAGTGTATCGTACTTTCCGTCTCTTTCCTTTCGCACTACGTTGTAACAAGGTGCTTCCATCCGTAGGGAAAGAGCGGGTCGTCGACGGACGGCAAACCTCTAGATTTGTTCTTAGAGTTAACCATGGGGAGGCAATCCTCCTCATGCTTCCTCACATCATACATATCCATACTCATCCTTCTTCATGGAACGACAGGAGACACATTCGGGACGGACGGCTAACTCTTGGGTACGTCCCTCATGCCTTCACACCCACTACGGAAAACACTTTTATCTTCCTGAAACTGTAGGATAGCTGAGGGAGGACTTCTTCCCAAGCGGTTGGTCAAGCAACGTCCCAGGTGACGGCACATTCTCTATGCCTTCACACGTTCATGCCAGAATGCCGCTCATACGTAGGTGTATGGCTTTCCAGGATATCCTTCTCCCACTTGAAGGCATGACCTTTCCCCTCTGATCTCTCTCATACTCTTGAAAACATTCCTCACGGAACAAGATTTGAATTGGGAGAGACAATCTACACTGACCATTTCTGTGGCACAGGCATGGGGCACATGCCTTGCGCTGCCGCACTTACATTGGAATAGACAAGCATTTTCAGGGAAGATGTTCGTAGAAACACGGTTTCTCTGCACTGATGTTTCCTGAGACTGAAGTGCACGCCGCCTGTTTCGGATTCAACACATACCTGTTGTGACTATGTTTTCCCCGTGACGCCAGTCGTAAGCTCGAAGTCGGGTTTGACACAGACTTGTTTCGCGCAGTTGAGTCTGTGGCTTTCCTTTGGCGAACTCACATACATTTGGAAACCCCTTTTAGCGTCGTGACCCATGGTGTCCATTGAGCGAAGCCCTCCATACAAAGTTGTTCCACGAGGAAGGTATATCAGGCCTTTCCTCTGCTTCCTTTCACACTTGGCGTATGCCCGCCTCGATCCTTCGGAAAGGAGAAGGTAGACGAAGGACCGCTCCTCCACAGCATTGCTTTTTAGAATTAAGTGTAGAGCTCGTTCCTTACACTTCCTCCGATTGCCACACACACACCTCTCTAGGGGACAACTTGTTAGTTGGTGGTCACATTCGACCCACATGTCTCTTCACAATTCAGCGTATGGCACTTTCCTTACGCGTTCACACGAAGTCCTGAAAGCGCTTCTATCTTCCTGAAACAAGATTTGAGTTGAGAGAAGCTTTCGACACAACTCTTTCTCAAACAGTGGTATATGGCACAGGAGTTGTGCCTTCACTGGTAACGTTGGAAAGTTCTTCCATCTTTTTCCCTGCAGGTGGCAGTGGAAAGACTATTTCCCTACCGTTTTGTTCCTTGAGAGGTGAGTGTAAGACCCTTACCTTATATAGCAACACTCATCTCTCCAAAGGCTTCTTTCTTCAAGAACCCAGATGTTAGCACGAAAGCCTGTTGGACATGGACTCGTTTCTCAGAATTCAGTGTGAGGCTACTACTACTGAGGCTAGTCCACGTGCATTTGAAGACCCATCCACCTCCATGACACAGGACTTGATGGAGAGAAACCCTCCGCCCAACGGGTTCCTCCCTGTAGAGGATCGCGCGTTCCATCGCTTTTCGTTCACGCTAGGTTTCCCAAGCTGCTTCCATCCTTACGAAAAGAGGTGGTAGTCGAAGGACGGCAACCCTCGAGATTTGTTCTTAGAGTTTAACAGACGTATGCCATCTTCCTTACGCTTCCGCACATTATCCATGTCCATGCACATCTTTCTTCATGGCCACGACAGTAGGCCAATTCGAAGCGGAGAGCTACGTCGAGCCGATGTCCCTTACGCCTTCACACCCACTACGGAAAACACTTTCCTCTCACCGAAACGATATGATAGTTGAGGGAAGACTTCTTCACAAGTGGTTTCTCAAGCACCGTCACAGGGCCCCATTCTAGGTGCCTGCACCATTTCATGCTAAAGTGCTTCTCATCCTTCCGTGTATGTCTTTCTTGACGGATTTCCTTCTCACACGTAAAACCGTGTCCTTTTCCATCTGCTCTCACTCCTACTCTTGAAAACACTTCTCACGGAACAGGATTTGAATGGCGACAGACTATCGACACTAAGGACTTCTGTAGCACAGGCATGGGGCCCATACATTGCGATTTCACACTTCCATGGGAAAAGCCTACCATTTTCAGGGAAGATGTTAGTAGACACACGGTTTCTCGGGAGTGGTGTTTCTTCAGACTGAAGAGCACTCCCTTCGTTTAGGATTCAACACGTACGTTTGGTGACTAGGGATTCCGCGGGAACCCAGTTGGAAGCTCGAAGTCGCGTTTGACAGAGACTTGCTTCGCAGAGATTCGTGTATGCCTTTCCTTTGGCGAAGGCGCCTACATTTGAACACCCTTCCATCGTCGTGACACATGGTGTTCGTTGAGAAATGCCCTCCATAAGAATTTGTTCCGCGAGTAAGGTAGATCTCTCTTCCTTCCCCTCCGGATTCTTTCACACTTTGCTTCAAGCCGCTTCGTTCCTTAGCAAAGCAGATGGCAGTCGAAGGAACGCACCGCCACAGCGTTGTTTCTTAGACTTAAGTGTATAGCACGTTCCT
>NW_028275108.1:0-55883 GCF_037043125.1 Eumetopias jubatus | reverse complement strand
ATCACATCAAAGATGGTAGGAAGGACAAGGACTCTGTAGGAATCTAAACCCCATATTTCTGACCACCAGAGGGAGGGAACCACAGTCACAGAGGGGCCAGAAACAAACTACTACACCGGGGAGCCTCTAAAGCGTAGAGACATCCTCATAGCTTATGGCTTTGAAAATCAGAAGGGATGAAATTTGTGAGTGTCTACAACCAGCAGACTTAAAGCTTGGAACTTTTAAAAATCAGCTGTCTCAGCTCTGAGAGAGCACAGAAGGTGATAGGAAGCTGAGATCTGTCCTTAAAGAGAAAGCAGAGCAAACAGTCTGGAGAAGCTTGGGTGAAGCAGGTTGAAAGGTGCTTGAGGACTAAACAAGGGAGACATAGTTCCTGAACTCAGAGTTTGCTAAGGGACTTGTCCAGGAACAAAGGAGCTGGCAGGTGCCATTTCCCTCTACGGCCCCTCATTGTAAACAGACACCTACCTGCAAGACCAGGCACAATCTAGCAATCACTAACTTGCATAAACCATGGCCCATCCCCACACCTACCAGACCTGCTTCAGTCCCAGTGCTGTGGATACCCTCCCTGATAAGACCCACACAATCCTTGAGAACAATATGTCTCCCCATCACCTACACAACACGCATGCGTCTTGTTAAAACAGCACACCCCCTGTGTTGTGCACAATGACACAGTCCAGATCCAGTCTCTGTTGTTGCTATGCATTACCTTCAGAGGAGAACCAGCATCACCACGTTAAAAATGTATGTACTGCCCAGTATTTTCAAGAACAAGCAATATATCTGACCTTCCTAACAGAGAGATATTCTCTGAGAAGTAGGCCAAATGAGCAGACAGAGGACTATGTCCTAAACGAAAGAAGAGGACAAAGCCACAGCAAGAGACCTAAACAAAATGGATATAAGGAACATGCCTGAGAGAAAATTTAAGATAACAATTATAAAGATACTCACTGGGGAAATGAATAGAGGGAGGACATCAGAAGGGGGAACATCATTGAGACTCTTAACAAAGAGATATGAAAGAAATAATCAGAGATGTGGAACACAATAAATGTAATTAAGAATATACTAGATAGAATAATTAGCAGGATGGACGAAGCAGAGGAACAAATTAATGAACTAGAAGACAGTAATGGAAAGTAATCAAGCGGAAAAAATGAGAGGAAAAAGAAGTATGCAAAAATGAGAAGAGACTTAGGGAATTCAGTGACTCCATCCAGTGTAACAACACCCACATTAGAGGGATCCCAGAAGGTGAAAAGGGGGAAAAGGGGACAGAAAATCTATTTGACCAAAGAAGAGCTGAAAACTTAACCTAATCTGGTGAAGGAAACCTATACAAATCCATAAGGCATAGAGATCCCCGCCCACAAAATCAACCGAAGGAGGTCGACATGAAGACACATAGTAATCCAAATGGGAAAAGGTAGTGATAAAGAAAAAACATTTAAAGCAGCAAGATAAAAGAAGACAGTTAACATGCAAGGGAAAGCCCATAAAGCTATCAGCTGAGTTTTCAGCAGAAACTATGCAGGACAGAAGAAAGTGGCGTTAAATATTCAAAGTGCTGAATGAGAAAAACCTGCAGCAAGGAATAATTTATCCAGCAAGCCTATCCTTCAGAAAAGAAGGGGAGAAAAAGAGTTTCTTAGCCACACAAACTAAAAGAGTTCATGACCACTAAATTAACTACAAAAAATATTGAAGGGGACACTATGAGTGGGAAAAAATCGTAAGTGAGAGTAGGACAATAATGAATCAAGGAAGCAGTAAAAATAAGTATTTCTGTAAAAATCAGTTAAGGGATTCACAAAATAAAAGTATGTAAAATATGAAAACATATACCCTAACACATGAGGAGGGGTCAACAGTGGGTTTGAACTTAAACAGCATTCAACTTAATATAGACTGAAAAGGCTATATATAATCCAGGGGGTCACCAGAAACCCAAAGCACTAATACACATGCAAAAGATAAAGGGAAAGAAATCCAAGAATATCATCAAAGAAAACGAGCAAACCATGAGAGAGAGAGCAAGAGAAGAAAGGATCAGAGAAAAACTACACAAAAAACTCTGAAACAAGTAACAAAACATCAATAAATACATGTCTAATGATAATTAGTTTGAATGTAAATGGACGAAATGCTCCAAGCAAAAGAGCATGACAGAGTTTGTATATATGTATAAAAGATTTCACACCTAAAGACACCTGCAGATGGAAATTAAGAGATGGAGAAACATTAATCATGCAAGTGGATGTCAAAAGAAGTCAGAGTAGCAATCCTTATATCAGACCAAATAGAGTTTTTTAAAATTGAAATTGAATTAGCCCACATAGAGTACACCAGTAGTTTCAAATGTAGCGTTCCACAATTCATCAGTTGTGTATAACACCCAGTGTTCATCACATCCCATGCATTCCTTAATGCCCATCACACAGTTACCCCATCTCCCCAGCCACCTTTCCTCCAGCAACCCTCAGTTGGTTTCCAATAGTTAGGAACCTGTCATGGATTTTCTGCCTCTCTGGTTTCTTCGCATTCATTTTCCCTCCCTTCCCCTATGATCCTCTGTGCTGTTCATCTATTCCACATATGAGTAAAACCATATAATAATTGTTTTTCTCTGACTGACTTATTTTGCTCAGCATAATACCCTCCAGGGCCATCCACATCGATATGCTAAATATTGATCCTTTCTGATGGCTGAGTCATATTCCATTGTATATGTATATACCATGTTTTCTTTATCCATTTATCTGTCGATGGATGTCTTGGTTCCTTCCACGGTTTGGCTATTGTGGACAATGTTGCTCTAAACATTCGGGGTGCCGTTGCCCCTTCAGATCACTACATTTGTAGCTTTGGGGTAAATAAAATTGCTGGGTTGTAAGGGAGCTCTGTTTTAAGTTCTTGAGGAACCTCCATATTGTTTTCCAAAGTGGCTGTACCAGTTTTAATTCCCACTTAGAAGTGTAAGAGAGTTCCCCTTTCTCCTCACCAACATTTGTTATTTCTTCGCTTGTTAATTTTGGCAATTCTGACTGGTGTGAAGTGGTATCTCATTGTCATTTGGATTTCTTTTTCCCCATGCCAAGTGATGTTGAGCAGTTTGTCATATGTCTGTTGGCCATTTGTGTGTCTTCTTTGCAGAAATATCTGTTCATATCTTCTGCCCATTTCTTGACTCACTTATTTGTTTTTTGGATGTTCAGTTTGGGTGTTGAAAGGTAGTAAAGCGTACGGGACATTCATGATGCTTCCACAACCACTTTTGGAAATGCTTCTCTCTCAAGGATACCTGAATATGTTAGTGGAGAGTTGCCGTATACGCAGACTTGCTTTTCCCAGGTGAGTGCATGGCACATTCCTTATTCCCTCACGCGCGCGCGCGCGCGCGCACACACACACACACACACACACACACACACACACACAGAGTTGAACATGTTTCTGTCTCGTCAGGAAAGAAGGTGTTCGTTGAGAGACGGTTTCTCGCCGATGCTTTTGGGTTCTTGCTTTTATTTCCCCCCGGAGAGTGAAGTGTAGGCGCTTTTTCCGTAGGCTTCCGTACACACCCTTGAGAAGCCTTCCGTCAGCCAGAAACAAGCCGTGAGTTGAAAGAGGCGTTCCACGCAGACCTCCTTCTCAGAGCGAAGCCTGTCACACTTTTCCTTGTGAAGTAAACTAGAGAGATACAAATACTTTATCAATGATTGCTTTAACAAAAAAGGACTAAATAACTCAATCAGAAAACATAGAGTGTAAAGAGGAAGCAAGACCCATCTCTCTGCTGCCTACCAGAGAATCACTTCAGACCTAAAAATAAAAGCAGATTGGAAGTAATGGGAAACAAAACCATTTATCATGCAAATGGAAGTGAAAAGAAAGTTGGAGTCGTAATATTTTTATGAGACAAAATAAACTGAATTGTGGGGAAGATGGCAGAGTAGAAGGACCCTAAACTCACCTCCTCCCACAGATACAACTAGATCACACTCACACCAGAGTCACCCAGAAATGGACCTTCAATTTCCCAACAAAACTCTACAACTAAATGGAGAGAGGAAATCACATCAAAGATGGTAGGAAGGACAAGGACTCTGTAGGAATCTAAACCCCATATTTCTGACCACCAGAGGGAGGGAACCACAGTCACAGAGGGGCCAGAAACAAACTACTACACCGGGGAGCCTCTAAAGCGTAGAGACATCCTCATAGCTTATGGCTTTGAAAATCAGAAGGGATGAAATTTGTGAGTGTCTACAACCAGCAGACTTAAAGCTTGGAACTTTTAAAAATCAGCTGTCTCAGCTCTGAGAGAGCACAGAAGGTGATAGGAAGCTGAGATCTGTCCTTAAAGAGAAAGCAGAGCAAACAGTCTGGAGAAGCTTGGGTGAAGCAGGTTGAAAGGTGCTTGAGGACTAAACAAGGGAGACATAGTTCCTGAACTCAGAGTTTGCTAAGGGACTTGTCCAGGAACAAAGGAGCTGGCAGGTGCCATTTCCCTCTACGGCCCCTCATTGTAAACAGACACCTACCTGCAAGACCAGGCACAATCTAGCAATCACTAACTTGCATAAACCATGGCCCATCCCCACACCTACCAGACCTGCTTCAGTCCCAGTGCTGTGGATACCCTCCCTGATAAGACCCACACAATCCTTGAGAACAATATGTCTCCCCATCACCTACACAACACGCATGCGTCTTGTTAAAACAGCACACCCCCTGTGTTGTGCACAATGACACAGTCCAGATCCAGTCTCTGTTGTTGCTATGCATTACCTTCAGAGGAGAACCAGCATCACCACGTTAAAAATGTATGTACTGCCCAGTATTTTCAAGAACAAGCAATATATCTGACCTTCCTAACAGAGAGATATTCTCTGAGAAGTAGGCCAAATGAGCAGACAGAGGACTATGTCCTAAACGAAAGAAGAGGACAAAGCCACAGCAAGAGACCTAAACAAAATGGATATAAGGAACATGCCTGAGAGAAAATTTAAGATAACAATTATAAAGATACTCACTGGGGAAATGAATAGAGGGAGGACATCAGAAGGGGGAACATCATTGAGACTCTTAACAAAGAGATATGAAAGAAATAATCAGAGATGTGGAACACAATAAATGTAATTAAGAATATACTAGATAGAATAATTAGCAGGATGGACGAAGCAGAGGAACAAATTAATGAACTAGAAGACAGTAATGGAAAGTAATCAAGCGGAAAAAATGAGAGGAAAAAGAAGTATGCAAAAATGAGAAGAGACTTAGGGAATTCAGTGACTCCATCCAGTGTAACAACACCCACATTAGAGGGATCCCAGAAGGTGAAAAGGGGGAAAAGGGGACAGAAAATCTATTTGACCAAAGAAGAGCTGAAAACTTAACCTAATCTGGTGAAGGAAACCTATACAAATCCATAAGGCATAGAGATCCCCGCCCACAAAATCAACCGAAGGAGGTCGACATGAAGACACATAGTAATCCAAATGGGAAAAGGTAGTGATAAAGAAAAAACATTTAAAGCAGCAAGATAAAAGAAGACAGTTAACATGCAAGGGAAAGCCCATAAAGCTATCAGCTGAGTTTTCAGCAGAAACTATGCAGGACAGAAGAAAGTGGCGTTAAATATTCAAAGTGCTGAATGAGAAAAACCTGCAGCAAGGAATAATTTATCCAGCAAGCCTATCCTTCAGAAAAGAAGGGGAGAAAAAGAGTTTCTTAGCCACACAAACTAAAAGAGTTCATGACCACTAAATTAACTACAAAAAATATTGAAGGGGACACTATGAGTGGGAAAAAATCGTAAGTGAGAGTAGGACAATAATGAATCAAGGAAGCAGTAAAAATAAGTATTTCTGTAAAAATCAGTTAAGGGATTCACAAAATAAAAGTATGTAAAATATGAAAACATATACCCTAACACATGAGGAGGGGTCAACAGTGGGTTTGAACTTAAACAGCATTCAACTTAATATAGACTGAAAAGGCTATATATAATCCAGGGGGTCACCAGAAACCCAAAGCACTAATACACATGCAAAAGATAAAGGGAAAGAAATCCAAGAATATCATTAAAGAAAACGAGCAAACCATGAGAGAGAGAGCAAGAGAAGAAAGGATCAGAGAAAAACTACACAAAAAACTCTGAAACAAGTAACAAAACATCAATAAATACATGTCTAATGATAATTAGTTTGAATGTAAATGGACGAAATGCTCCAAGCAAAAGAGCATGACAGAGTTTGTATATATGTATAAAAGATTTCACACCTAAAGACACCTACAGATGGAAATTAAGAGATGGAGAAACATTAATCATGCAAGTGGATGTCAAAAGAAGTCAGAGTAGCAATCCTTATATCAGACCAAATAGAGTTTTTTAAAATTGAAATTGAATTAGCCCACATAGAGTACACCAGTAGTTTCAAATGTAGCGTTCCACAATTCATCAGTTGTGTATAACACCCAGTGTTCATCACATCCCATGCATTCCTTAATGCCCATCACACAGTTACCCCATCTCCCCAGCCACCTTTCCTCCAGCAACCCTCAGTTGGTTTCCAATAGTTAGGAACCTGTCATGGATTTTCTGCCTCTCTGGTTTCTTCGCATTCATTTTCCCTCCCTTCCCCTATGATCCTCTGTGCTGTTCCTTCTATTCCACCTATGAGTAAAACCATATAATAATTGTTTTTCTCTGACTGACTTATTTTGCTCAGCATAATACCCTCCAGGGCCATCCACATCGATATGCTAAATATTGATCCTTTCTGATGGCTGAGTCATATTCCATTGTATATGTATATACCATGTTTTCTTTATCCATTTATCTGTCGATGGATGTCTTGGTTCCTTCCACGGTTTGGCTATTGTGGACAATGTTGCTCTAAACATTCGGGGTGCCGTTGCCCCTTCAGATCACTACATTTGTAGCTTTGGGGTAAATAAAATTGCTGGGTTGTAAGGGAGCTCTGTTTTAAGTTCTTGAGGAACCTCCATATTGTTTTCCAAAGTGGCTGTACCAGTTTTCATTCCCACTTAGAAGTGTAAGAGAGTTCCCCTTTCTCCTCACCAACATTTGTTATTTCTTCGCTTGTTAATTTTGGCAATTCTGACTGGTGTGAAGTGGTATCTCATTGTCATTTGGATTTCTTTTTCCCCATGCCAAGTGATGTTGAGCAGTTTGTCATATGTCTGTTGGCCATTTGTGTGTCTTCTTTGCAGAAATATCTGTTCATATCTTCTGCCCATTTCTTGACTCACTTATTTGTTTTTTGGATGTTGAGTTTGGGTGTTGAAAGGTAGTAAAGCGTACGGGACATTCATGATGCTTCCACAACCACTTTTGGAAATGCTTCTCTCTCAAGGATACCTGAATATGTTAGTGGAGAGTTGCCGTATACGCAGACTTGCTTTTCCCAGGTGAGTGCATGGCACATTCCTTATTCCCTCACGCGCGCGCGCGCGCGCACACACACACACACACACACACACACACACACACACACACACAGAGTTGAACATGTTTCTGTCTCGTCAGGAAAGAAGGTGTTCGTTGAGAGACGGTTTCTCGCCGATGCTTTTGGGTTCTTGCTTTTATTTCCCCCCGGAGAGTGAAGTGTAGGCTCTTTTTCCGTAGGCTTCCGTACACACCCTTGAGAAGCCTTCCGTCAGCCAGAAACAAGCCGTGAGTTGAAAGAGGCGTTCCACGCAGACCTCCTTCTCAGAGCGAAGCCTGTCACACTTTTCCTTGTGAAGTAAACTAGAGAGATACAAATACTTTATCAATGATTGCTTTAACAAAAAAGGACTAAATAACTCAATCAGAAAACATAGAGTGTAAAGAGGAAGCAAGACCCATCTCTCTGCTGCCTACCAGAGAATCACTTCAGACCTAAAAATAAAAGCAGATTGGAAGTAATGGGAAACAAAACCATTTATCATGCAAATGGAAGTGAAAAGAAAGTTGGAGTCGTAATATTTTTATGAGACAAAATAAACTGAATTGTGGGGAAGATGGCAGAGTAGAAGGACCCTAAACTCACCTCCTCCCACAGATACAACTAGATCACACTCACACCAGAGTCACCCAGAAATGGACCTTCAATTTCCCAACAAAACTCTACAACTAAATGGAGAGAGGAAATCACATCAAAGATGGTAGGAAGGACAAGGACTCTGTAGGAATCTAAACCCCATATTTCTGACCACCAGAGGGAGGGAACCACAGTCACAGAGGGGCCAGAAACAAACTACTACACCGGGGAGCCTCTAAAGCGTAGAGACATCCTCATAGCTTATGGCTTTGAAAATCAGAAGGGATGAAATTTGTGAGTGTCTACAACCAGCAGACTTAAAGCTTGGAACTTTTAAAAATCAGCTGCCTCAGCTCTGAGAGAGCACAGAAGGTGATAGGAAGCTGAGATCTGTCCTTAAAGAGAAAGCAGAGCAAACAGTCTGGAGAAGCTTGGGTGAAGCAGGTTGAAAGGTGCTTGAGGACTAAACAAGGGAGACATAGTTCCTGAACTCAGAGTTTGCTAAGGGACTTGTCCAGGAACAAAGGAGCTGGCAGGTGCCATTTCCCTCTACGGCCCCTCATTGTAAACAGACACCTACCTGCAAGACCAGGCACAATCTAGCAATCACTAACTTGCATAAACCATGGCCCATCCCCACACCTACCAGACCTGCTTCAGTCCCAGTGCTGTGGATACCCTCCCTGATAAGACCCACACAATCCTTGAGAACAATATGTCTCCCCATCACCTACACAACACGCATGCGTCTTGTTAAAACAGCACACCCCCTGTGTTGTGCACAATGACACAGTCCAGATCCAGTCTCTGTTGTTGCTATGCATTACCTTCAGAGGAGAACCAGCATCACCACGTTAAAAATGTATGTACTGCCCAGTATTTTCAAGAACAAGCAATATATCTGACCTTCCTAACAGAGAGATATTCTCTGAGAAGTAGGCCAAATGAGCAGACAGAGGACTATGTCCTAAACGAAAGAAGAGGACAAAGCCACAGCAAGAGACCTAAACAAAATGGATATAAGGAACATGCCTGAGAGAAAATTTAAGATAACAATTATAAAGATACTCACTGGGGAAATGAATAGAGGGAGGACATCAGAAGGGGGAACATCATTGAGACTCTTAACAAAGAGATATGAAAGAAATAATCAGAGATGTGGAACACAATAAATGTAATTAAGAATATACTAGATAGAATAATTAGCAGGATGGACGAAGCAGAGGAACAAATTAATGAACTAGAAGACAGTAATGGAAAGTAATCAAGCGGAAAAAATGAGAGGAAAAAGAAGTATGCAAAAATGAGAAGAGACTTAGGGAATTCAGTGACTCCATCCAGTGTAACAACACCCACATTAGAGGGATCCCAGAAGGTGAAAAGGGGGAAAAGGGGACAGAAAATCTATTTGACCAAAGAAGAGCTGAAAACTTAACCTAATCTGGTGAAGGAAACCTATACAAATCCATAAGGCATAGAGATCCCCTCCCACAAAATCAACCGAAGGAGGTCGACATGAAGACACATAGTAATCCAAATGGGAAAAGGTAGTGATAAAGAAAAAACATTTAAAGCAGCAAGATAAAAGAAGACAGTTAACATGCAAGGGAAAGCCCATAAAGCTATCAGCTGAGTTTTCAGCAGAAACTATGCAGGACAGAAGAAAGTGGCGTTAAATATTCAAAGTGCTGAATGAGAAAAACCTGCAGCAAGGAATAATTTATCCAGCAAGCCTATCCTTCAGAAAAGAAGGGGAGAAAAAGAGTTTCTTAGCCACACAAACTAAAAGAGTTCATGACCACTAAATTAACTACAAAAAATATTGAAGGGGACACTATGAGTGGGAAAAAATCGTAAGTGAGAGTAGGACAATAATGAATCAAGGAAGCAGTAAAAATAAGTATTTCTGTAAAAATCAGTTAAGGGATTCACAAAATAAAAGTATGTAAAATATGAAAACATATACCCTAACACATGAGGAGGGGTCAACAGTGGGTTTGAACTTAAACAGCATTCAACTTAATATAGACTGAAAAGGCTATATATAATCCAGGGGGTCACCAGAAACCCAAAGCACTAATACACATGCAAAAGATAAAGGGAAAGAAATCCAAGAATATCATTAAAGAAAACGAGCAAACCATGAGAGAGAGAGCAAGAGAAGAAAGGATCAGAGAAAAACTACACAAAAAACTCTGAAACAAGTAACAAAACATCAATAAATACATGTCTAATGATAATTAGTTTGAATGTAAATGGACGAAATGCTCCAAGCAAAAGAGCATGACAGAGTTTGTATATATGTATAAAAGATTTCACACCTAAAGACACCTGCAGATGGAAATTAAGAGATGGGGAAACATTAATCACGCAAGTGGATGTCAAAAGAAGTCAGAGTAGCAATCCTTATATCAGACCAAATAGAGTTTTTTAAAATTGAAATTGAATTAGCCCACATAGAGTACACCAGTAGTTTCAAATGTAGCGTTCCACAATTCATCAGTTGTGTATAACACCCAGTGTTCATCACATCCCATGCATTCCTTAATGCCCATCACACAGTTACCCCATCTCCCCAGCCACCTTTCCTCCAGCAACCCTCAGTTGGTTTCCAATAGTTAGGAACCTGTCATGGATTTTCTGCCTCTCTGGTTTCTTCGCATTCATTTTCCCTCCCTTCCCCTATGATCCTCTGTGCTGTTCCTTCTATTCCACCTATGAGTAAAACCATATAATAATTGTTTTTCTCTGACTGACTTATTTTGCTCAGCATAATACCCTCCAGGGCCATCCACATCGATATGCTAAATATTGATCCTTTCTGATGGCTGAGTCATATTCCATTGTATATGTATATACCATGTTTTCTTTATCCATTTATCTGTCGATGGATGTCTTGGTTCCTTCCACGGTTTGGCTATTGTGGACAATGTTGCTCTAAACATTCGGGGTGCCGTTGCCCCTTCAGATCACTACATTTGTAGCTTTGGGGTAAATAAAATTGCTGGGTTGTAAGGGAGCTCTGTTTTAAGTTCTTGAGGAACCTCCATATTGTTTTCCAAAGTGGCTGTACCAGTTTTCATTCCCACTTAGAAGTGTAAGAGAGTTCCCCTTTCTCCTCACCAACATTTGTTATTTCTTCGCTTGTTAATTTTGGCAATTCTGACTGGTGTGAAGTGGTATCTCATTGTCATTTGGATTTCTTTTTCCCCATGCCAAGTGATGTTGAGCAGTTTGTCATATGTCTGTTGGCCATTTGTGTGTCTTCTTTGCAGAAATATCTGTTCATATCTTCTGCCCATTTCTTGACTCACTTATTTGTTTTTTGGATGTTGAGTTTGGGTGTTGAAAGGTAGTAAAGCGTACGGGACATTCATGATGCTTCCACAACCACTTTTGGAAATGCTTCTCTCTCAAGGATACCTGAATATGTTAGTGGAGAGTTGCCGTATACGCAGACTTGCTTTTCCCAGGTGAGTGCATGGCACATTCCTTATTCCCTCACGCGCGCGCGCGCGCGCACACACACACACACACACACACACACACACACACACACAGAGTTGAACATGTTTCTGTCTCGTCAGGAAAGAAGGTGTTCGTTGAGAGACGGTTTCTCGCCGATGCTTTTGGGTTCTTGCTTTTATTTCCCCCCGGAGAGTGAAGTGTAGGCTCTTTTTCCGTAGGCTTCCGTACACACCCTTGAGAAGCCTTCCGTCAGCCAGAAACAAGCCGTGAGTTGAAAGAGGCGTTCCACGCAGACCTCCTTCTCAGAGCGAAGCCTGTCACACTTTTCCTTGTGAAGTAAACTAGAGAGATACAAATACTTTATCAATGATTGCTTTAACAAAAAAGGACTAAATAACTCAATCAGAAAACATAGAGTGTAAAGAGGAAGCAAGACCCATCTCTCTGCTGCCTACCAGAGAATCACTTCAGACCTAAAAATAAAAGCAGATTGGAAGTAATGGGAAACAAAACCATTTATCATGCAAATGGAAGTGAAAAGAAAGTTGGAGTCGTAATATTTTTATGAGACAAAATAAACTGAATTGTGGGGAAGATGGCAGAGTAGAAGGACCCTAAACTCACCTCCTCCCACAGATACAACTAGATCACACTCACACCAGAGTCACCCAGAAATGGACCTTCAATTTCCCAACAAAACTCTACAACTAAATGGAGAGAGGAAATCACATCAAAGATGGTAGGAAGGACAAGGACTCTGTAGGAATCTAAACCCCATATTTCTGACCACCAGAGGGAGGGAACCACAGTCACAGAGGGGCCAGAAACAAACTACTACACCGGGGAGCCTCTAAAGCGTAGAGACATCCTCATAGCTTATGGCTTTGAAAATCAGAAGGGATGAAATTTGTGAGTGTCTACAACCAGCAGACTTAAAGCTTGGAACTTTTAAAAATCAGCTGCCTCAGCTCTGAGAGAGCACAGAAGGTGATAGGAAGCTGAGATCTGTCCTTAAAGAGAAAGCAGAGCAAACAGTCTGGAGAAGCTTGGGTGAAGCAGGTTGAAAGGTGCTTGAGGACTAAACAAGGGAGACATAGTTCCTGAACTCAGAGTTTGCTAAGGGACTTGTCCAGGAACAAAGGAGCTGGCAGGTGCCATTTCCCTCTACGGCCCCTCATTGTAAACAGACACCTACCTGCAAGACCAGGCACAATCTAGCAATCACTAACTTGCATAAACCATGGCCCATCCCCACACCTACCAGACCTGCTTCAGTCCCAGTGCTGTGGATACCCTCCCTGATAAGACCCACACAATCCTTGAGAACAATATGTCTCCCCATCACCTACACAACACGCATGCGTCTTGTTAAAACAGCACACCCCCTGTGTTGTGCACAATGACACAGTCCAGATCCAGTCTCTGTTGTTGCTATGCATTACCTTCAGAGGAGAACCAGCATCACCACGTTAAAAATGTATGTACTGCCCAGTATTTTCAAGAACAAGCAATATATCTGACCTTCCTAACAGAGAGATATTCTCTGAGAAGTAGGCCAAATGAGCAGACAGAGGACTATGTCCTAAACGAAAGAAGAGGACAAAGCCACAGCAAGAGACCTAAACAAAATGGATATAAGGAACATGCCTGAGAGAAAATTTAAGATAACAATTATAAAGATACTCACTGGGGAAATGAATAGAGGGAGGACATCAGAAGGGGGAACATCATTGAGACTCTTAACAAAGAGATATGAAAGAAATAATCAGAGATGTGGAACACAATAAATGTAATTAAGAATATACTAGATAGAATAATTAGCAGGATGGACGAAGCAGAGGAACAAATTAATGAACTAGAAGACAGTAATGGAAAGTAATCAAGCGGAAAAAATGAGAGGAAAAAGAAGTATGCAAAAATGAGAAGAGACTTAGGGAATTCAGTGACTCCATCCAGTGTAACAACACCCACATTAGAGGGATCCCAGAAGGTGAAAAGGGGGAAAAGGGGACAGAAAATCTATTTGACCAAAGAAGAGCTGAAAACTTAACCTAATCTGGTGAAGGAAACCTATACAAATCCATAAGGCATAGAGATCCCCTCCCACAAAATCAACCGAAGGAGGTCGACATGAAGACACATAGTAATCCAAATGGGAAAAGGTAGTGATAAAGAAAAAACATTTAAAGCAGCAAGATAAAAGAAGACAGTTAACATGCAAGGGAAAGCCCATAAAGCTATCAGCTGAGTTTTCAGCAGAAACTATGCAGGACAGAAGAAAGTGGCGTTAAATATTCAAAGTGCTGAATGAGAAAAACCTGCAGCAAGGAATAATTTATCCAGCAAGCCTATCCTTCAGAAAAGAAGGGGAGAAAAAGAGTTTCTTAGCCACACAAACTAAAAGAGTTCATGACCACTAAATTAACTACAAAAAATATTGAAGGGGACACTATGAGTGGGAAAAAATCGTAAGTGAGAGTAGGACAATAATGAATCAAGGAAGCAGTAAAAATAAGTATTTCTGTAAAAATCAGTTAAGGGATTCACAAAATAAAAGTATGTAAAATATGAAAACATATACCCTAACACATGAGGAGGGGTCAACAGTGGGTTTGAACTTAAACAGCATTCAACTTAATATAGACTGAAAAGGCTATATATAATCCAGGGGGTCACCAGAAACCCAAAGCACTAATACACATGCAAAAGATAAAGGGAAAGAAATCCAAGAATATCATTAAAGAAAACGAGCAAACCATGAGAGAGAGAGCAAGAGAAGAAAGGATCAGAGAAAAACTACACAAAAAACTCTGAAACAAGTAACAAAACATCAATAAATACATGTCTAATGATAATTAGTTTGAATGTAAATGGACGAAATGCTCCAAGCAAAAGAGCATGACAGAGTTTGTATATATGTATAAAAGATTTCACACCTAAAGACACCTGCAGATGGAAATTAAGAGATGGGGAAACATTAATCACGCAAGTGGATGTCAAAAGAAGTCAGAGTAGCAATCCTTATATCAGACCAAATAGAGTTTTTTAAAATTGAAATTGAATTAGCCCACATAGAGTACACCAGTAGTTTCAAATGTAGCGTTCCACAATTCATCAGTTGTGTATAACACCCAGTGTTCATCACATCCCATGCATTCCTTAATGCCCATCACACAGTTACCCCATCTCCCCAGCCACCTTTCCTCCAGCAACCCTCAGTTGGTTTCCAATAGTTAGGAACCTGTCATGGATTTTCTGCCTCTCTGGTTTCTTCGCATTCATTTTCCCTCCCTTCCCCTATGATCCTCTGTGCTGTTCCTTCTATTCCACCTATGAGTAAAACCATATAATAATTGTTTTTCTCTGACTGACTTATTTTGCTCAGCATAATACCCTCCAGGGCCATCCACATCGATATGCTAAATATTGATCCTTTCTGATGGCTGAGTCATATTCCATTGTATATGTATATACCATGTTTTCTTTATCCATTTATCTGTCGATGGATGTCTTGGTTCCTTCCACGGTTTGGCTATTGTGGACAATGTTGCTCTAAACATTCGGGGTGCCGTTGCCCCTTCAGATCACTACATTTATAGCTTTGGGGTAAATAAAATTGCTGGGTTGTAAGGGAGCTCTGTTTTAAGTTCTTGAGGAACCTCCATATTGTTCTCCAAAGTGGCTGTACCAGTTTTCATTCCCACTTAGAAGTGTAAGAGAGTTCCCCTTTCTCCTCACCAACATTTGTTATTTCTTCGCTTGTTAATTTTGGCAATTCTGACTGGTGTGAAGTGGTATCTCATTGTCATTTGGATTTCTTTTTCCCCATGCCAAGTGATGTTGAGCAGTTTGTCATATGTCTGTTGGCCATTTGTGTGTCTTCTTTGGAGAAATATCTGTTCATATCTTCTGCCCATTTCTTGACTCACTTATTTGTTTTTTGGATGTTGAGTTTGGGTGTTGAAAGGTAGTAAAGCGTACGGGACATTCATGATGCTTCCACAACCACTTTTGGAAATGCTTCTCTCTCAAGGATACCTGAATATGTTAGTGGAGAGTTGCCGTATACGCAGACTTGCTTTTCCCAGGTGAGTGCATGGCACATTCCTTATTCCCTCACGCGCGCGCGCGCGCACACACACACACACACACACACACACACACACACACACAGAGTTGAACATGTTTCTGTCTCGTCAGGAAAGAAGGTGTTCGTTGAGAGACGGTTTCTCGCCGATGCTTTTGGGTTCTTGCTTTTATTTCCCCCCGGAGAGTGAAGTGTAGGCGCTTTTTCCGTAGGCTTCCGTACACACCCTTGAGAAGCCTTCCGTCAGCCAGAAACAAGCCGTGAGTTGAAAGAGGCGTTCCACGCAGACCTCCTTCTCAGAGCGAAGCCTGTCACACTTTTCCTTGTGAAGTAAACTAGAGAGATACAAATACTTTATCAATGATTGCTTTAACAAAAAAGGACTAAATAACTCAATCAGAAAACATAGAGTGTAAAGAGGAAGCAAGACCCATCTCTCTGCTGCCTACCAGAGAATCACTTCAGACCTAAAAATAAAAGCAGATTGGAAGTAATGGGAAACAAAACCATTTATCATGCAAATGGAAGTGAAAAGAAAGTTGGAGTCGTAATATTTTTATGAGACAAAATAAACTGAATTGTGGGGAAGATGGCAGAGTAGAAGGACCCTAAACTCACCTCCTCCCACAGATACAACTAGATCACACTCACACCAGAGTCACCCAGAAATGGACCTTCAATTTCCCAACAAAACTCTACAACTAAATGGAGAGAGGAAATCACATCAAAGATGGTAGGAAGGACAAGGACTCTGTAGGAATCTAAACCCCATATTTCTGACCACCAGAGGGAGGGAACCACAGTCACAGAGGGGCCAGAAACAAACTACTACACCGGGGAGCCTCTAAAGCGTAGAGACATCCTCATAGCTTATGGCTTTGAAAATCAGAAGGGATGAAATTTGTGAGTGTCTACAACCAGCAGACTTAAAGCTTGGAACTTTTAAAAATCAGCTGCCTCAGCTCTGAGAGAGCACAGAAGGTGATAGGAAGCTGAGATCTGTCCTTAAAGAGAAAGCAGAGCAAACAGTCTGGAGAAGCTTGGGTGAAGCAGGTTGAAAGGTGCTTGAGGACTAAACAAGGGAGACATAGTTCCTGAACTCAGAGTTTGCTAAGGGACTTGTCCAGGAACAAAGGAGCTGGCAGGTGCCATTTCCCTCTACGGCCCCTCATTGTAAACAGACACCTACCTGCAAGACCAGGCACAATCTAGCAATCACTAACTTGCATAAACCATGGCCCATCCCCACACCTACCAGACCTGCTTCAGTCCCAGTGCTGTGGATACCCTCCCTGATAAGACCCACACAATCCTTGAGAACAATATGTCTCCCCATCACCTACACAACACGCATGCGTCTTGTTAAAACAGCACACCCCCTGTGTTGTGCACAATGACACAGTCCAGATCCAGTCTCTGTTGTTGCTATGCATTACCTTCAGAGGAGAACCAGCATCACCACGTTAAAAATGTATGTACTGCCCAGTATTTTCAAGAACAAGCAATATATCTGACCTTCCTAACAGAGAGATATTCTCTGAGAAGTAGGCCAAATGAGCAGACAGAGGACTATGTCCTAAACGAAAGAAGAGGACAAAGCCACAGCAAGAGACCTAAACAAAATGGATATAAGGAACATGCCTGAGAGAAAATTTAAGATAACAATTATAAAGATACTCACTGGGGAAATGAATAGAGGGAGGACATCAGAAGGGGGAACATCATTGAGACTCTTAACAAAGAGATATGAAAGAAATAATCAGAGATGTGGAACACAATAAATGTAATTAAGAATATACTAGATAGAATAATTAGCAGGATGGACGAAGCAGAGGAACAAATTAATGAACTAGAAGACAGTAATGGAAAGTAATCAAGCGGAAAAAATGAGAGGAAAAAGAAGTATGCAAAAATGAGAAGAGACTTAGGGAATTCAGTGACTCCATCCAGTGTAACAACACCCACATTAGAGGGATCCCAGAAGGTGAAAAGGGGGAAAAGGGGACAGAAAATCTATTTGACCAAAGAAGAGCTGAAAACTTAACCTAATCTGGTGAAGGAAACCTATACAAATCCATAAGGCATAGAGATCCCCTCCCACAAAATCAACCGAAGGAGGTCGACATGAAGACACATAGTAATCCAAATGGGAAAAGGTAGTGATAAAGAAAAAACATTTAAAGCAGCAAGATAAAAGAAGACAGTTAACATGCAAGGGAAAGCCCATAAAGCTATCAGCTGAGTTTTCAGCAGAAACTATGCAGGACAGAAGAAAGTGGCGTTAAATATTCAAAGTGCTGAATGAGAAAAACCTGCAGCAAGGAATAATTTATCCAGCAAGCCTATCCTTCAGAAAAGAAGGGGAGAAAAAGAGTTTCTTAGCCACACAAACTAAAAGAGTTCATGACCACTAAATTAACTACAAAAAATATTGAAGGGGACACTATGAGTGGGAAAAAATCGTAAGTGAGAGTAGGACAATAATGAATCAAGGAAGCAGTAAAAATAAGTATTTCTGTAAAAATCAGTTAAGGGATTCACAAAATAAAAGTATGTAAAATATGAAAACATATACCCTAACACATGAGGAGGGGTCAACAGTGGGTTTGAACTTAAACAGCATTCAACTTAATATAGACTGAAAAGGCTATATATAATCCAGGGGGTCACCAGAAACCCAAAGCACTAATACACATGCAAAAGATAAAGGGAAAGAAATCCAAGAATATCATTAAAGAAAACGAGCAAACCATGAGAGAGAGAGCAAGAGAAGAAAGGATCAGAGAAAAACTACACAAAAAACTCTGAAACAAGTAACAAAACATCAATAAATACATGTCTAATGATAATTAGTTTGAATGTAAATGGACGAAATGCTCCAAGCAAAAGAGCATGACAGAGTTTGTATATATGTATAAAAGATTTCACACCTAAAGACACCTGCAGATGGAAATTAAGAGATGGGGAAACATTAATCACGCAAGTGGATGTCAAAAGAAGTCAGAGTAGCAATCCTTATATCAGACCAAATAGAGTTTTTTAAAATTGAAATTGAATTAGCCCACATAGAGTACACCAGTAGTTTCAAATGTAGCGTTCCACAATTCATCAGTTGTGTATAACACCCAGTGTTCATCACATCCCATGCATTCCTTAATGCCCATCACACAGTTACCCCATCTCCCCAGCCACCTTTCCTCCAGCAACCCTCAGTTGGTTTCCAATAGTTAGGAACCTGTCATGGATTTTCTGCCTCTCTGGTTTCTTCGCATTCATTTTCCCTCCCTTCCCCTATGATCCTCTGTGCTGTTCCTTCTATTCCACCTATGAGTAAAACCATATAATAATTGTTTTTCTCTGACTGACTTATTTTGCTCAGCATAATACCCTCCAGGGCCATCCACATCGATATGCTAAATATTGATCCTTTCTGATGGCTGAGTCATATTCCATTGTATATGTATATACCATGTTTTCTTTATCCATTTATCTGTCGATGGATGTCTTGGTTCCTTCCACGGTTTGGCTATTGTGGACAATGTTGCTCTAAACATTCGGGGTGCCGTTGCCCCTTCAGATCACTACATTTGTAGCTTTGGGGTAAATAAAATTGCTGGGTTGTAAGGGAGCTCTGTTTTAAGTTCTTGAGGAACCTCCATATTGTTCTCCAAAGTGGCTGTACCAGTTTTCATTCCCACTTAGAAGTGTAAGAGAGTTCCCCTTTCTCCTCACCAACATTTGTTATTTCTTCGCTTGTTAATTTTGGCAATTCTGACTGGTGTGAAGTGGTATCTCATTGTCATTTGGATTTCTTTTTCCCCATGCCAAGTGATGTTGAGCAGTTTGTCATATGTCTGTTGGCCATTTGTGTGTCTTCTTTGGAGAAATATCTGTTCATATCTTCTGCCCATTTCTTGACTCACTTATTTGTTTTTTGGATGTTGAGTTTGGGTGTTGAAAGGTAGTAAAGCGTACGGGACATTCATGATGCTTCCACAACCACTTTTGGAAATGCTTCTCTCTCAAGGATACCTGAATATGTTAGTGGAGAGTTGCCGTATACGCAGACTTGCTTTTCCCAGGTGAGTGCATGGCACATTCCTTATTCCCTCACGCGCGCGCGCGCGCACACACACACACACACACACACACACACACACACACACACAGAGTTGAACATGTTTCTGTCTCGTCAGGAAAGAAGGTGTTCGTTGAGAGACGGTTTCTCGCCGATGCTTTTGGGTTCTTGCTTTTATTTCCCCCCGGAGAGTGAAGTGTAGGCGCTTTTTCCGTAGGCTTCCGTACACACCCTTGAGAAGCCTTCCGTCAGCCAGAAACAAGCCGTGAGTTGAAAGAGGCGTTCCACGCAGACCTCCTTCTCAGAGCGAAGCCTGTCACACTTTTCCTTGTGAAGTAAACTAGAGAGATACAAATACTTTATCAATGATTGCTTTAACAAAAAAGGACTAAATAACTCAATCAGAAAACATAGAGTGTAAAGAGGAAGCAAGACCCATCTCTCTGCTGCCTACCAGAGAATCACTTCAGACCTAAAAATAAAAGCAGATTGGAAGTAATGGGAAACAAAACCATTTATCATGCAAATGGAAGTGAAAAGAAAGTTGGAGTCGTAATATTTTTATGAGACAAAATAAACTGAATTGTGGGGAAGATGGCAGAGTAGAAGGACCCTAAACTCACCTCCTCCCACAGATACAACTAGATCACACTCACACCAGAGTCACCCAGAAATGGACCTTCAATTTCCCAACAAAACTCTACAACTAAATGGAGAGAGGAAATCACATCAAAGATGGTAGGAAGGACAAGGACTCTGTAGGAATCTAAACCCCATATTTCTGACCACCAGAGGGAGGGAACCACAGTCACAGAGGGGCCAGAAACAAACTACTACACCGGGGAGCCTCTAAAGCGTAGAGACATCCTCATAGCTTATGGCTTTGAAAATCAGAAGGGATGAAATTTGTGAGTGTCTACAACCAGCAGACTTAAAGCTTGGAACTTTTAAAAATCAGCTGCCTCAGCTCTGAGAGAGCACAGAAGGTGATAGGAAGCTGAGATCTGTCCTTAAAGAGAAAGCAGAGCAAACAGTCTGGAGAAGCTTGGGTGAAGCAGGTTGAAAGGTGCTTGAGGACTAAACAAGGGAGACATAGTTCCTGAACTCAGAGTTTGCTAAGGGACTTGTCCAGGAACAAAGGAGCTGGCAGGTGCCATTTCCCTCTACGGCCCCTCATTGTAAACAGACACCTACCTGCAAGACCAGGCACAATCTAGCAATCACTAACTTGCATAAACCATGGCCCATCCCCACACCTACCAGACCTGCTTCAGTCCCAGTGCTGTGGATACCCTCCCTGATAAGACCCACACAATCCTTGAGAACAATATGTCTCCCCATCACCTACACAACACGCATGCGTCTTGTTAAAACAGCACACCCCCTGTGTTGTGCACAATGACACAGTCCAGATCCAGTCTCTGTTGTTGCTATGCATTACCTTCAGAGGAGAACCAGCATCACCACGTTAAAAATGTATGTACTGCCCAGTATTTTCAAGAACAAGCAATATATCTGACCTTCCTAACAGAGAGATATTCTCTGAGAAGTAGGCCAAATGAGCAGACAGAGGACTATGTCCTAAACGAAAGAAGAGGACAAAGCCACAGCAAGAGACCTAAACAAAATGGATATAAGGAACATGCCTGAGAGAAAATTTAAGATAACAATTATAAAGATACTCACTGGGGAAATGAATAGAGGGAGGACATCAGAAGGGGGAACATCATTGAGACTCTTAACAAAGAGATATGAAAGAAATAATCAGAGATGTGGAACACAATAAATGTAATTAAGAATATACTAGATAGAATAATTAGCAGGATGGACGAAGCAGAGGAACAAATTAATGAACTAGAAGACAGTAATGGAAAGTAATCAAGCGGAAAAAATGAGAGGAAAAAGAAGTATGCAAAAATGAGAAGAGACTTAGGGAATTCAGTGACTCCATCCAGTGTAACAACACCCACATTAGAGGGATCCCAGAAGGTGAAAAGGGGGAAAAGGGGACAGAAAATCTATTTGACCAAAGAAGAGCTGAAAACTTAACCTAATCTGGTGAAGGAAACCTATACAAATCCATCAGGCATAGAGATCCCCTCCCACAAAATCAACCGAAGGAGGTCGACATGAAGACACATAGTAATCCAAATGGGAAAAGGTAGTGATAAAGAAAAAACATTTAAAGCAGCAAGATAAAAGAAGACAGTTAACATGCAAGGGAAAGCCCATAAAGCTATCAGCTGAGTTTTCAGCAGAAACTATGCAGGACAGAAGAAAGTGGCGTTAAATATTCAAAGTGCTGAATGAGAAAAACCTGCAGCAAGGAATAATTTATCCAGCAAGCCTATCCTTCAGAAAAGAAGGGGAGAAAAAGAGTTTCTTAGCCACACAAACTAAAAGAGTTCATGACCACTAAATTAACTACAAAAAATATTGAAGGGGACACTATGAGTGGGAAAAAATCGTAAGTGAGAGTAGGACAATAATGAATCAAGGAAGCAGTAAAAATAAGTATTTCTGTAAAAATCAGTTAAGGGATTCACAAAATAAAAGTATGTAAAATAGGAAAACATATACCCTAACACATGAGGAGGGGTCAACAGTGGGTTTGAACTTAAACAGCATTCAACTTAATATAGACTGAAAAGGCTATATATAATCCAGGGGGTCACCAGAAACCCAAAGCACTAATACACATGCAAAAGATAAAGGGAAAGAAATCCAAGAATATCATTAAAGAAAACGAGCAAACCATGAGAGAGAGAGCAAGAGAAGAAAGGATCAGAGAAAAACTACACAAAAAACTCTGAAACAAGTAACAAAACATCAATAAATACATGTCTAATGATAATTAGTTTGAATGTAAATGGACGAAATGCTCCAAGCAAAAGAGCATGACAGAGTTTGTATATATGTATAAAAGATTTCACACCTAAAGACACCTGCAGATGGAAATTAAGAGATGGGGAAACATTAATCACGCAAGTGGATGTCAAAAGAAGTCAGAGTAGCAATCCTTATATCAGACCAAATAGAGTTTTTTAAAATTGAAATTGAATTAGCCCACATAGAGTACACCAGTAGTTTCAAATGTAGCGTTCCACAATTCATCAGTTGTGTATAACACCCAGTGTTCATCACATCCCATGCATTCCTTAATGCCCATCACACAGTTACCCCATCTCCCCAGCCACCTTTCCTCCAGCAACCCTCAGTTGGTTTCCAATAGTTAGGAACCTGTCATGGATTTTCTGCCTCTCTGGTTTCTTCGCATTCATTTTCCCTCCCTTCCCCTATGATCCTCTGTGCTGTTCCTTCTATTCCACATATGAGTAAAACCATATAATAATTGTTTTTCTCTGACTGACTTATTTTGCTCAGCATAATACCCTCCAGGGCCATCCACATCGATATGCTAAATATTGATCCTTTCTGATGGCTGAGTCATATTCCATTGTATATGTATATACCATGTTTTCTTTATCCATTTATCTGTCGATGGATGTCTTGGTTCCTTCCACGGTTTGGCTATTGTGGACAATGTTGCTCTAAACATTCGGGGTGCCGTTGCCCCTTCAGATCACTACATTTGTAGCTTTGGGGTAAATAAAATTGCTGGGTTGTAAGGGAGCTCTGTTTTAAGTTCTTGAGGAACCTCCATATTGTTCTCCAAAGTGGCTGTACCAGTTTTCATTCCCACTTAGAAGTGTAAGAGAGTTCCCCTTTCTCCTCACCAACATTTGTTATTTCTTCGCTTGTTAATTTTGGCAATTCTGACTGGTGTGAAGTGGTATCTCATTGTCATTTGGATTTCTTTTTCCCCATGCCAAGTGATGTTGAGCAGTTTGTCATATGTCTGTTGGCCATTTGTGTGTCTTCTTTGGAGAAATATCTGTTCATATCTTCTGCCCATTTCTTGACTCACTTATTTGTTTTTTGGATGTTGAGTTTGGGTGTTGAAAGGTAGTAAAGCGTACGGGACATTCATGATGCTTCCACAACCACTTTTGGAAATGCTTCTCTCTCAAGGATACCTGAATATGTTAGTGGAGAGTTGCCGTATACGCAGACTTGCTTTTCCCAGGTGAGTGCATGGCACATTCCTTATTCCCTCACGCGCGCGCGCGCGCGCACACACACACACACACACACACACACACACACACACACACACACAGAGTTGAACATGTTTCTGTCTCGTCAGGAAAGAAGGTGTTCGTTGAGAGACGGTTTCTCGCCGATGCTTTTGGGTTCTTGCTTTTATTTCCCCCCGGAGAGTGAAGTGTAGGCGCTTTTTCCGTAGGCTTCCGTACACACCCTTGAGAAGCCTTCCGTCAGCCAGAAACAAGCCGTGAGTTGAAAGAGGCGTTCCACGCAGACCTCCTTCTCAGAGCGAAGCCTGTCACACTTTTCCTTGTGAAGTAAACTAGAGAGATACAAATACTTTATCAATGATTGCTTTAACAAAAAAGGACTAAATAACTCAATCAGAAAACATAGAGTGTAAAGAGGAAGCAAGACCCATCTCTCTGCTGCCTACCAGAGAATCACTTCAGACCTAAAAATAAAAGCAGATTGGAAGTAATGGGAAACAAAACCATTTATCATGCAAATGGAAGTGAAAAGAAAGTTGGAGTCGTAATATTTTTATGAGACAAAATAAACTGAATTGTGGGGAAGATGGCAGAGTAGAAGGACCCTAAACTCACCTCCTCCCACAGATACAACTAGATCACACTCACACCAGAGTCACCCAGAAATGGACCTTCAATTTCCCAACAAAACTCTACAACTAAATGGAGAGAGGAAATCACATCAAAGATGGTAGGAAGGACAAGGACTCTGTAGGAATCTAAACCCCATATTTCTGACCACCAGAGGGAGGGAACCACAGTCACAGAGGGGCCAGAAACAAACTACTACACCGGGGAGCCTCTAAAGCGTAGAGACATCCTCATAGCTTATGGCTTTGAAAATCAGAAGGGATGAAATTTGTGAGTGTCTACAACCAGCAGACTTAAAGCTTGGAACTTTTAAAAATCAGCTGCCTCAGCTCTGAGAGAGCACAGAAGGTGATAGGAAGCTGAGATCTGTCCTTAAAGAGAAAGCAGAGCAAACAGTCTGGAGAAGCTTGGGTGAAGCAGGTTGAAAGGTGCTTGAGGACTAAACAAGGGAGACATAGTTCCTGAACTCAGAGTTTGCTAAGGGACTTGTCCAGGAACAAAGGAGCTGGCAGGTGCCATTTCCCTCTACGGCCCCTCATTGTAAACAGACACCTACCTGCAAGACCAGGCACAATCTAGCAATCACTAACTTGCATAAACCATGGCCCATCCCCACACCTACCAGACCTGCTTCAGTCCCAGTGCTGTGGATACCCTCCCTGATAAGACCCACACAATCCTTGAGAACAATATGTCTCCCCATCACCTACACAACACGCATGCGTCTTGTTAAAACAGCACACCCCCTGTGTTGTGCACAATGACACAGTCCAGATCCAGTCTCTGTTGTTGCTATGCATTACCTTCAGAGGAGAACCAGCATCACCACGTTAAAAATGTATGTACTGCCCAGTATTTTCAAGAACAAGCAATATATCTGACCTTCCTAACAGAGAGATATTCTCTGAGAAGTAGGCCAAATGAGCAGACAGAGGACTATGTCCTAAACGAAAGAAGAGGACAAAGCCACAGCAAGAGACCTAAACAAAATGGATATAAGGAACATGCCTGAGAGAAAATTTAAGATAACAATTATAAAGATACTCACTGGGGAAATGAATAGAGGGAGGACATCAGAAGGGGGAACATCATTGAGACTCTTAACAAAGAGATATGAAAGAAATAATCAGAGATGTGGAACACAATAAATGTAATTAAGAATATACTAGATAGAATAATTAGCAGGATGGACGAAGCAGAGGAACAAATTAATGAACTAGAAGACAGTAATGGAAAGTAATCAAGCGGAAAAAATGAGAGGAAAAAGAAGTATGCAAAAATGAGAAGAGACTTAGGGAATTCAGTGACTCCATCCAGTGTAACAACACCCACATTAGAGGGATCCCAGAAGGTGAAAAGGGGGAAAGGGGGACAGAAAATCTATTTGACCAAAGAAGAGCTGAAAACTTAACCTAATCTGGTGAAGGAAACCTATACAAATCCATCAGGCATAGAGATCCCCTCCCACAAAATCAACCGAAGGAGGTCGACATGAAGACACATAGTAATCCAAATGGGAAAAGGTAGTGATAAAGAAGAAACATTTAAAGCAGCAAGATAAAAGAAGACAGTTAACATGCAAGGGAAAGCCCATAAAGCTATCAGCTGAGTTTTCAGCAGAAACTATGCAGGACAGAAGAAAGTGGCGTTAAATATTCAAAGTGCTGAATGAGAAAAACCTGCAGCAAGGAATAATTTATCCAGCAAGCCTATCCTTCAGAAAAGAAGGGGAGAAAAAGAGTTTCTTAGCCACACAAACTAAAAGAGTTCATGACCACTAAATTAACTACAAAAAATATTGAAGGGGACACTATGAGTGGGAAAAAATCGTAAGTGAGAGTAGGACAATAATGAATCAAGGAAGCAGTAAAAATAAGTATTTCTGTAAAAATCAGTTAAGGGATTCACAAAATAAAAGTATGTAAAATAGGAAAACATATACCCTAACACATGAGGAGGGGTCAACAGTGGGTTTGAACTTAAACAGCATTCAACTTAATATAGACTGAAAAGGCTATATATAATCCAGGGGGTCACCAGAAACCCAAAGCACTAATACACATGCAAAAGATAAAGGGAAAGAAATCCAAGAATATCATTAAAGAAAACGAGCAAACCATGAGAGAGAGAGCAAGAGAAGAAAGGATCAGAGAAAAACTACACAAAAAACTCTGAAACAAGTAACAAAACATCAATAAATACATGTCTAATGATAATTAGTTTGAATGTAAATGGACGAAATGCTCCAAGCAAAAGAGCATGACAGAGTTTGTATATATGTATAAAAGATTTCACACCTAAAGACACCTGCAGATGGAAATTAAGAGATGGGGAAACATTAATCACGCAAGTGGATGTCAAAAGAAGTCAGAGTAGCAATCCTTATATCAGACCAAATAGAGTTTTTTAAAATTGAAATTGAATTAGCCCACATAGAGTACACCAGTAGTTTCAAATGTAGCGTTCCACAATTCATCAGTTGTGTATAACACCCAGTGTTCATCACATCCCATGCATTCCTTAATGCCCATCACACAGTTACCCCATCTCCCCAGCCACCTTTCCTCCAGCAACCCTCAGTTGGTTTCCAATAGTTAGGAACCTGTCATGGATTTTCTGCCTCTCTGGTTTCTTCGCATTCATTTTCCCTCCCTTCCCCTATGATCCTCTGTGCTGTTCCTTCTATTCCACATATGAGTAAAACCATATAATAATTGTTTTTCTCTGACTGACTTATTTTGCTCAGCATAATACCCTCCAGGGCCATCCACATCGATATGCTAAATATTGATCCTTTCTGATGGCTGAGTCATATTCCATTGTATATGTATATACCATGTTTTCTTTATCCATTTATCTGTCGATGGATGTCTTGGTTCCTTCCACGGTTTGGCTATTGTGGACAATGTTGCTCTAAACATTCGGGGTGCCGTTGCCCCTTCAGATCACTACATTTGTAGCTTTGGGGTAAATAAAATTGCTGGGTTGTAAGGGAGCTCTGTTTTAAGTTCTTGAGGAACCTCCATATTGTTCTCCAAAGTGGCTGTACCAGTTTTCATTCCCACTTAGAAGTGTAAGAGAGTTCCCCTTTCTCCTCACCAACATTTGTTATTTCTTCGCTTGTTAATTTTTGCAATTCTGACTGGTGTGAAGTGGTATCTCATTGTCATTTGGATTTCTTTTTCCCCATGCCAAGTGATGTTGAGCAGTTTGTCATATGTCTGTTGGCCATTTGTGTGTCTTCTTTGGAGAAATATCTGCTCATATCTTCTGCCCATTTCTTGACTCACTTATTTGTTTTTTGGATGTTGAGTTTGGGTGTTGAAAGGTAGTAAAGCGTACGGCACATTCATGATGCTTCCACAACCACTTTTGGAAATGCTTCTCTCTCAAGGATACCTGAATATGTTAGTGGAGAGTTGCCGTATACGCAGACTTGCTTTTCCCAGGTGAGTGCATGGCACATTCCTTATTCCCTCACGCGCGCGCGCGCGCACACACACACACACACACACACACACACACACACACACACACAGAGTTGAACATGTTTCTGTCTCGTCAGGAAAGAAGGTGTTCGTTGAGAGACGGTTTCTCGCCGATGCTTTTGGGTTCTTGCTTTTATTTCCCCCCGGAGAGTGAAGTGTAGGCGCTTTTTCCGTAGGCTTCCGTACACACCCTTGAGAAGCCTTCCGTCAGCCAGAAACAAGCCGTGAGTTGAAAGAGGCGTTCCACGCAGACCTCCTTCTCAGAGCGAAGCCTGTCACACTTTTCCTTGTGAAGTAAACTAGAGAGATACAAATACTTTATCAATGATTGCTTTAACAAAAAAGGACTAAATAACTCAATCAGAAAACATAGAGTGTAAAGAGGAAGCAAGACCCATCTCTCTGCTGCCTACCAGAGAATCACTTCAGACCTAAAAATAAAAGCAGATTGGAAGTAATGGGAAACAAAACCATTTATCATGCAAATGGAAGTGAAAAGAAAGTTGGAGTCGTAATATTTTTATGAGACAAAATAAACTGAATTGTGGGGAAGATGGCAGAGTAGAAGGACCCTAAACTCACCTCCTCCCACAGATACAACTAGATCACACTCACACCAGAGTCACCCAGAAATGGACCTTCAATTTCCCAACAAAACTCTACAACTAAATGGAGAGAGGAAATCACATCAAAGATGGTAGGAAGGACAAGGACTCTGTAGGAATCTAAACCCCATATTTCTGACCACCAGAGGGAGGGAACCACAGTCACAGAGGGGCCAGAAACAAACTACTACACCGGGGAGCCTCTAAAGCGTAGAGACATCCTCATAGCTTATGGCTTTGAAAATCAGAAGGGATGAAATTTGTGAGTGTCTACAACCAGCAGACTTAAAGCTTGGAACTTTTAAAAATCAGCTGCCTCAGCTCTGAGAGAGCACAGAAGGTGATAGGAAGCTGAGATCTGTCCTTAAAGAGAAAGCAGAGCAAACAGTCTGGAGAAGCTTGGGTGAAGCAGGTTGAAAGGTGCTTGAGGACTAAACAAGGGAGACATAGTTCCTGAACTCAGAGTTTGCTAAGGGACTTGTCCAGGAACAAAGGAGCTGGCAGGTGCCATTTCCCTCTACGGCCCCTCATTGTAAACAGACACCTACCTGCAAGACCAGGCACAATCTAGCAATCACTAACTTGCATAAACCATGGCCCATCCCCACACCTACCAGACCTGCTTCAGTCCCAGTGCTGTGGATACCCTCCCTGATAAGACCCACACAATCCTTGAGAACAATATGTCTCCCCATCACCTACACAACACGCATGCGTCTTGTTAAAACAGCACACCCCCTGTGTTGTGCACAATGACACAGTCCAGATCCAGTCTCTGTTGTTGCTATGCATTACCTTCAGAGGAGAACCAGCATCACCACGTTAAAAATGTATGTACTGCCCAGTATTTTCAAGAACAAGCAATATATCTGACCTTCCTAACAGAGAGATATTCTCTGAGAAGTAGGCCAAATGAGCAGACAGAGGACTATGTCCTAAACGAAAGAAGAGGACAAAGCCACAGCAAGAGACCTAAACAAAATGGATATAAGGAACATGCCTGAGAGAAAATTTAAGATAACAATTATAAAGATACTCACTGGGGAAATGAATAGAGGGAGGACATCAGAAGGGGGAACATCATTGAGACTCTTAACAAAGAGATATGAAAGAAATAATCAGAGATGTGGAACACAATAAATGTAATTAAGAATATACTAGATAGAATAATTAGCAGGATGGACGAAGCAGAGGAACAAATTAATGAACTAGAAGACAGTAATGGAAAGTAATCAAGCGGAAAAAATGAGAGGAAAAAGAAGTATGCAAAAATGAGAAGAGACTTAGGGAATTCAGTGACTCCATCCAGTGTAACAACACCCACATTAGAGGGAATCCAGAAGGTGAAAAGGGGGAAAGGGGGACAGAAAATCTATTTGACCAAAGAAGAGCTGAAAACTTAACCTAATCTGGTGAAGGAAACCTATACAAATCCATCAGGCATAGAGATCCCCTCCCACAAAATCAACCGAAGGAGGTCGACATGAAGACACATAGTAATCCAAATGGGAAAAGGTAGTGATAAAGAAGAAACATTTAAAGCAGCAAGATAAAAGAAGACAGTTAACATGCAAGGGAAAGCCCATAAAGCTATCAGCTGAGTTTTCAGCAGAAACTATGCAGGACAGAAGAAAGTGGCGTTAAATATTCAAAGTGCTGAATGAGAAAAACCTGCAGCAAGGAATAATTTATCCAGCAAGCCTATCCTTCAGAAAAGAAGGGGAGAAAAAGAGTTTCTTAGCCACACAAACTAAAAGAGTTCATGACCACTAAATTAACTACAAAAAATATTGAAGGGGACACTATGAGTGGGAAAAAATCGTAAGTGAGAGTAGGACAATAATGAATCAAGGAAGCAGTAAAAATAAGTATTTCTGTAAAAATCAGTTAAGGGATTCACAAAATAAAAGTATGTAAAATAGGAAAACATATACCCTAACACATGAGGAGGGGTCAACAGTGGGTTTGAACTTAAACAGCATTCAACTTAATATAGACTGAAAAGGCTATATATAATCCAGGGGGTCACCAGAAACCCAAAGCACTAATACACATGCAAAAGATAAAGGGAAAGAAATCCAAGAATATCATTAAAGAAAACGAGCAAACCATGAGAGAGAGAGCAAGAGAAGAAAGGATCAGAGAAAAACTACACAAAAAACTCTGAAACAAGTAACAAAACATCAATAAATACATGTCTAATGATAATTAGTTTGAATGTAAATGGACGAAATGCTCCAAGCAAAAGAGCATGACAGAGTTTGTATATATGTATAAAAGATTTCACACCTAAAGACACCTGCAGATGGAAATTAAGAGATGGGGAAACATTAATCATGCAAGTGGATGTCAAAAGAAGTCAGAGTAGCAATCCTTATATCAGACCAAATAGAGTTTTTTAAAATTGAAATTGAATTAGCCCACATAGAGTACACCAGTAGTTTCAAATGTAGCGTTCCACAATTCATCAGTTGTGTATAACACCCAGTGTTCATCACATCCCATGCATTCCTTAATGCCCATCACACAGTTACCCCATCTCCCCAGCCACCTTTCCTCCAGCAACCCTCAGTTGGTTTCCAATAGTTAGGAACCTGTCATGGATTTTCTGCCTCTCTGGTTTCTTCGCATTCATTTTCCCTCCCTTCCCCTATGATCCTCTGTGCTGTTCCTTCTATTCCACATATGAGTAAAACCATATAATAATTGTTTTTCTCTGACTGACTTATTTTGCTCAGCATAATACCCTCCAGGGCCATCCACATCGATATGCTAAATATTGATCCTTTCTGATGGCTGAGTCATATTCCATTGTATATGTATATACCATGTTTTCTTTATCCATTTATCTGTCGATGGATGTCTTGGTTCCTTCCACGGTTTGGCTATTGTGGACAATGTTGCTCTAAACATTCGGGGTGCCGTTGCCCCTTCAGATCACTACATTTGTAGCTTTGGGGTAAATAAAATTGCTGGGTTGTAAGGGAGCTCTGTTTTAAGTTCTTGAGGAACCTCCATATTGTTCTCCAAAGTGGCTGTACCAGTTTTCATTCCCACTTAGAAGTGTAAGAGAGTTCCCCTTTCTCCTCACCAACATTTGTTATTTCTTCGCTTGTTAATTTTTGCAATTCTGACTGGTGTGAAGTGGTATCTCATTGTCATTTGGATTTCTTTTTCCCCATGCCAAGTGATGTTGAGCAGTTTGTCATATGTCTGTTGGCCATTTGTGTGTCTTCTTTGGAGAAATATCTGCTCATATCTTCTGCCCATTTCTTGACTCACTTATTTGTTTTTTGGATGTTGAGTTTGGGTGTTGAAAGGTAGTAAAGCGTACGGCACATTCATGATGCTTCCACAACCACTTTTGGAAATGCTTCTCTCTCAAGGATACCTGAATATGTTAGTGGAGAGTTGCCGTATACGCAGACTTGCTTTTCCCAGGTGAGTGCATGGCACATTCCTTATTCCCTCACGCGCGCGCGCGCGCACACACACACACACACACACACACACACACACACACACACACACAGAGTTGAACATGTTTCTGTCTCGTCAGGAAAGAAGGTGTTCGTTGAGAGACGGTTTCTCGCCGATGCTTTTGGGTTCTTGCTTTTATTTCCCCCCGGAGAGTGAAGTGTAGGCGCTTTTTCCGTAGGCTTCCGTACACACCCTTGAGAAGCCTTCCGTCAGCCAGAAACAAGCCGTGAGTTGAAAGAGGCGTTCCACGCAGACCTCCTTCTCAGAGCGAAGCCTGTCACACTTTTCCTTGTGAAGTAAACTAGAGAGATACAAATACTTTATCAATGATTGCTTTAACAAAAAAGGACTAAATAACTCAATCAGAAAACATAGAGTGTAAAGAGGAAGCAAGACCCATCTCTCTGCTGCCTACCAGAGAATCACTTCAGACCTAAAAATAAAAGCAGATTGGAAGTAATGGGAAACAAAACCATTTATCATGCAAATGGAAGTGAAAAGAAAGTTGGAGTCGTAATATTTTTATGAGACAAAATAAACTGAATTGTGGGGAAGATGGCAGAGTAGAAGGACCCTAAACTCACCTCCTCCCACAGATACAACTAGATCACACTCACACCAGAGTCACCCAGAAATGGACCTTCAATTTCCCAACAAAACTCTACAACTAAATGGAGAGAGGAAATCACATCAAAGATGGTAGGAAGGACAAGGACTCTGTAGGAATCTAAACCCCATATTTCTGACCACCAGAGGGAGGGAACCACAGTCACAGAGGGGCCAGAAACAAACTACTACACCGGGGAGCCTCTAAAGCGTAGAGACATCCTCATAGCTTATGGCTTTGAAAATCAGAAGGGATGAAATTTGTGAGTGTCTACAACCAGCAGACTTAAAGCTTGGAACTTTTAAAAATCAGCTGCCTCAGCTCTGAGAGAGCACAGAAGGTGATAGGAAGCTGAGATCTGTCCTTAAAGAGAAAGCAGAGCAAACAGTCTGGAGAAGCTTGGGTGAAGCAGGTTGAAAGGTGCTTGAGGACTAAACAAGGGAGACATAGTTCCTGAACTCAGAGTTTGCTAAGGGACTTGTCCAGGAACAAAGGAGCTGGCAGGTGCCATTTCCCTCTACGGCCCCTCATTGTAAACAGACACCTACCTGCAAGACCAGGCACAATCTAGCAATCACTAACTTGCATAAACCATGGCCCATCCCCACACCTACCAGACCTGCTTCAGTCCCAGTGCTGTGGATACCCTCCCTGATAAGACCCACACAATCCTTGAGAACAATATGTCTCCCCATCACCTACACAACACGCATGCGTCTTGTTAAAACAGCACACCCCCTGTGTTGTGCACAATGACACAGTCCAGATCCAGTCTCTGTTGTTGCTATGCATTACCTTCAGAGGAGAACCAGCATCACCACGTTAAAAATGTATGTACTGCCCAGTATTTTCAAGAACAAGCAATATATCTGACCTTCCTAACAGAGAGATATTCTCTGAGAAGTAGGCCAAATGAGCAGACAGAGGACTATGTCCTAAACGAAAGAAGAGGACAAAGCCACAGCAAGAGACCTAAACAAAATGGATATAAGGAACATGCCTGAGAGAAAATTTAAGATAACAATTATAAAGATACTCACTGGGGAAATGAATAGAGGGAGGACATCAGAAGGGGGAACATCATTGAGACTCTTAACAAAGAGATATGAAAGAAATAATCAGAGATGTGGAACACAATAAATGTAATTAAGAATATACTAGATAGAATAATTAGCAGGATGGACGAAGCAGAGGAACAAATTAATGAACTAGAAGACAGTAATGGAAAGTAATCAAGCGGAAAAAATGAGAGGAAAAAGAAGTATGCAAAAATGAGAAGAGACTTAGGGAATTCAGTGACTCCATCCAGTGTAACAACACCCACATTAGAGGGATCCCAGAAGGTGAAAAGGGGGAAAAGGGGACAGAAAATCTATTTGACCAAAGAAGAGCTGAAAACTTAACCTAATCTGGTGAAGGAAACCTATACAAATCCATCAGGCATAGAGATCCCCTCCCACAAAATCAACCGAAGGAGGTCGACATGAAGACACATAGTAATCCAAATGGGAAAAGGTAGTGATAAAGAAGAAACATTTAAAGCAGCAAGATAAAAGAAGACAGTTAACATGCAAGGGAAAGCCCATAAAGCTATCAGCTGAGTTTTCAGCAGAAACTATGCAGGACAGAAGAAAGTGGCGTTAAATATTCAAAGTGCTGAATGAGAAAAACCTGCAGCAAGGAATAATTTATCCAGCAAGCCTATCCTTCAGAAAAGAAGGGGAGAAAAAGAGTTTCTTAGCCACACAAACTAAAAGAGTTCATGACCACTAAATTAACTACAAAAAATATTGAAGGGGACACTATGAGTGGGAAAAAATCGTAAGTGAGAGTAGGACAATAATGAATCAAGGAAGCAGTAAAAATAAGTATTTCTGTAAAAATCAGTTAAGGGATTCACAAAATAAAAGTATGTAAAATAGGAAAACATATACCCTAACACATGAGGAGGGGTCAACAGTGGGTTTGAACTTAAACAGCATTCAACTTAATATAGACTGAAAAGGCTATATATAATCCAGGGGGTCACCAGAAACCCAAAGCACTAATACACATGCAAAAGATAAAGGGAAAGAAATCCAAGAATATCATTAAAGAAAACGAGCAAACCATGAGAGAGAGAGCAAGAGAAGAAAGGATCAGAGAAAAACTACACAAAAAACTCTGAAACAAGTAACAAAACATCAATAAATACATGTCTAATGATAATTAGTTTGAATGTAAATGGACGAAATGCTCCAAGCAAAAGAGCATGACAGAGTTTGTATATATGTATAAAAGATTTCACACCTAAAGACACCTGCAGATGGAAATTAAGAGATGGGGAAACATTAATCATGCAAGTGGATGTCAAAAGAAGTCAGAGTAGCAATCCTTATATCAGACCAAATAGAGTTTTTTAAAATTGAAATTGAATTAGCCCACATAGAGTACACCAGTAGTTTCAAATGTAGCGTTCCACAATTCATCAGTTGTGTATAACACCCAGTGTTCATCACATCCCATGCATTCCTTAATGCCCATCACACAGTTACCCCATCTCCCCAGCCACCTTTCCTCCAGCAACCCTCAGTTGGTTTCCAATAGTTAGGAACCTGTCATGGATTTTCTGCCTCTCTGGTTTCTTCGCATTCATTTTCCCTCCCTTCCCCTATGATCCTCTGTGCTGTTCCTTCTATTCCACATATGAGTAAAACCATATAATAATTGTTTTTCTCTGACTGACTTATTTTGCTCAGCATAATACCCTCCAGGGCCATCCACATCGATATGCTAAATATTGATCCTTTCTGATGGCTGAGTCATATTCCATTGTATATGTATATACCATGTTTTCTTTATCCATTTATCTGTCGATGGATGTCTTGGTTCCTTCCACGGTTTGGCTATTGTGGACAATGTTGCTCTAAACATTCGGGGTGCCGTTGCCCCTTCAGATCACTACATTTGTAGCTTTGGGGTAAATAAAATTGCTGGGTTGTAAGGGAGCTCTGTTTTAAGTTCTTGAGGAACCTCCATATTGTTCTCCAAAGTGGCTGTACCAGTTTTCATTCCCACTTAGAAGTGTAAGAGAGTTCCCCTTTCTCCTCACCAACATTTGTTATTTCTTCGCTTGTTAATTTTTGCAATTCTGACTGGTGTGAAGTGGTATCTCATTGTCATTTGGATTTCTTTTTCCCCATGCCAAGTGATGTTGAGCAGTTTGTCATATGTCTGTTGGCCATTTGTGTGTCTTCTTTGGAGAAATATCTGTTCATATCTTCTGCCCATTTCTTGACTCACTTATTTGTTTTTTGGATGTTGAGTTTGGGTGTTGAAAGGTAGTAAAGCGTACGGGACATTCATGATGCTTCCACAACCACTTTTGGAAATGCTTCTCTCTCAAGGATACCTGAATATGTTAGTGGAGAGTTGCCGTATACGCAGACTTGCTTTTCCCAGGTGAGTGCATGGCACATTCCTTATTCCCTCACGCGCGCGCGCGCGCGCGCACACACACACACACACACACACACACACACACACACACAGAGTTGAACATGTTTCTGTCTCGTCAGGAAAGAAGGTGTTCGTTGAGAGACGGTTTCTCGCCGATGCTTTTGGGTTCTTGCTTTTATTTCCCCCCGGAGAGTGAAGTGTAGGCGCTTTTTCCGTAGGCTTCCGTACACACCCTTGAGAAGCCTTCCGTCAGCCAGAAACAAGCCGTGAGTTGAAAGAGGCGTTCCACGCAGACCTCCTTCTCAGAGCGAAGCCTGTCACACTTTTCCTTGTGAAGTAAACTAGAGAGATACAAATACTTTATCAATGATTGCTTTAACAAAAAAGGACTAAATAACTCAATCAGAAAACATAGAGTGTAAAGAGGAAGCAAGACCCATCTCTCTGCTGCCTACCAGAGAATCACTTCAGACCTAAAAATAAAAGCAGATTGGAAGTAATGGGAAACAAAACCATTTATCATGCAAATGGAAGTGAAAAGAAAGTTGGAGTCGTAATATTTTTATGAGACAAAATAAACTGAATTGTGGGGAAGATGGCAGAGTAGAAGGACCCTAAACTCACCTCCTCCCACAGATACAACTAGATCACACTCACACCAGAGTCACCCAGAAATGGACCTTCAATTTCCCAACAAAACTCTACAACTAAATGGAGAGAGGAAATCACATCAAAGATGGTAGGAAGGACAAGGACTCTGTAGGAATCTAAACCCCATATTTCTGACCACCAGAGGGAGGGAACCACAGTCACAGAGGGGCCAGAAACAAACTACTACACCGGGGAGCCTCTAAAGCGTAGAGACATCCTCATAGCTTATGGCTTTGAAAATCAGAAGGGATGAAATTTGTGAGTGTCTACAACCAGCAGACTTAAAGCTTGGAACTTTTAAAAATCAGCTGCCTCAGCTCTGAGAGAGCACAGAAGGTGATAGGAAGCTGAGATCTGTCCTTAAAGAGAAAGCAGAGCAAACAGTCTGGAGAAGCTTGGGTGAAGCAGGTTGAAAGGTGCTTGAGGACTAAACAAGGGAGACATAGTTCCTGAACTCAGAGTTTGCTAAGGGACTTGTCCAGGAACAAAGGAGCTGGCAGGTGCCATTTCCCTCTACGGCCCCTCATTGTAAACAGACACCTACCTGCAAGACCAGGCACAATCTAGCAATCACTAACTTGCATAAACCATGGCCCATCCCCACACCTACCAGACCTGCTTCAGTCCCAGTGCTGTGGATACCCTCCCTGATAAGACCCACACAATCCTTGAGAACAATATGTCTCCCCATCACCTACACAACACGCATGCGTCTTGTTAAAACAGCACACCCCCTGTGTTGTGCACAATGACACAGTCCAGATCCAGTCTCTGTTGTTGCTATGCATTACCTTCAGAGGAGAACCAGCATCACCACGTTAAAAATGTATGTACTGCCCAGTATTTTCAAGAACAAGCAATATATCTGACCTTCCTAACAGAGAGATATTCTCTGAGAAGTAGGCCAAATGAGCAGACAGAGGACTATGTCCTAAACGAAAGAAGAGGACAAAGCCACAGCAAGAGACCTAAACAAAATGGATATAAGGAACATGCCTGAGAGAAAATTTAAGATAACAATTATAAAGATACTCACTGGGGAAATGAATAGAGGGAGGACATCAGAAGGGGGAACATCATTGAGACTCTTAACAAAGAGATATGAAAGAAATAATCAGAGATGTGGAACACAATAAATGTAATTAAGAATATACTAGATAGAATAATTAGCAGGATGGACGAAGCAGAGGAACAAATTAATGAACTAGAAGACAGTAATGGAAAGTAATCAAGCGGAAAAAATGAGAGGAAAAAGAAGTATGCAAAAATGAGAAGAGACTTAGGGAATTCAGTGACTCCATCCAGTGTAACAACACCCACATTAGAGGGATCCCAGAAGGTGAAAAGGGGGAAAAGGGGACAGAAAATCTATTTGACCAAAGAAGAGCTGAAAACTTAACCTAATCTGGTGAAGGAAACCTATACAAATCCATCAGGCATAGAGATCCCCTCCCACAAAATCAACCGAAGGAGGTCGACATGAAGACACATAGTAATCCAAATGGGAAAAGGTAGTGATAAAGAAGAAACATTTAAAGCAGCAAGATAAAAGAAGACAGTTAACATGCAAGGGAAAGCCCATAAAGCTATCAGCTGAGTTTTCAGCAGAAACTATGCAGGACAGAAGAAAGTGGCGTTAAATATTCAAAGTGCTGAATGAGAAAAACCTGCAGCAAGGAATAATTTATCCAGCAAGCCTATCCTTCAGAAAAGAAGGGGAGAAAAAGAGTTTCTTAGCCACACAAACTAAAAGAGTTCATGACCACTAAATTAACTACAAAAAATATTGAAGGGGACACTATGAGTGGGAAAAAATCGTAAGTGAGAGTAGGACAATAATGAATCAAGGAAGCAGTAAAAATAAGTATTTCTGTAAAAATCAGTTAAGGGATTCACAAAATAAAAGTATGTAAAATAGGAAAACATATACCCTAACACATGAGGAGGGGTCAACAGTGGGTTTGAACTTAAACAGCATTCAACTTAATATAGACTGAAAAGGCTATATATAATCCAGGGGGTCACCAGAAACCCAAAGCACTAATACACATGCAAAAGATAAAGGGAAAGAAATCCAAGAATATCATTAAAGAAAACGAGCAAACCATGAGAGAGAGAGCAAGAGAAGAAAGGATCAGAGAAAAACTACACAAAAAACTCTGAAACAAGTAACAAAACATCAATAAATACATGTCTAATGATAATTAGTTTGAATGTAAATGGACGAAATGCTCCAAGCAAAAGAGCATGACAGAGTTTGTATATATGTATAAAAGATTTCACACCTAAAGACACCTGCAGATGGAAATTAAGAGATGGGGAAACATTAATCATGCAAGTGGATGTCAAAAGAAGTCAGAGTAGCAATCCTTATATCAGACCAAATAGAGTTTTTTAAAATTGAAATTGAATTAGCCCACATAGAGTACACCAGTAGTTTCAAATGTAGCGTTCCACAATTCATCAGTTGTGTATAACACCCAGTGTTCATCACATCCCATGCATTCCTTAATGCCCATCACACAGTTACCCCATCTCCCCAGCCACCTTTCCTCCAGCAACCCTCAGTTGGTTTCCAATAGTTAGGAACCTGTCATGGATTTTCTGCCTCTCTGGTTTCTTCGCATTCATTTTCCCTCCCTTCCCCTATGATCCTCTGTGCTGTTCCTTCTATTCCACATATGAGTAAAACCATATAATAATTGTTTTTCTCTGACTGACTTATTTTGCTCAGCATAATACCCTCCAGGGCCATCCACATCGATATGCTAAATATTGATCCTTTCTGATGGCTGAGTCATATTCCATTGTATATGTATATACCATGTTTTCTTTATCCATTTATCTGTCGATGGATGTCTTGGTTCCTTCCACGGTTTGGCTATTGTGGACAATGTTGCTCTAAACATTCGGGGTGCCGTTGCCCCTTCAGATCACTACATTTGTAGCTTTGGGGTAAATAAAATTGCTGGGTTGTAAGGGAGCTCTGTTTTAAGTTCTTGAGGAACCTCCATATTGTTTTCCAAAGTGGCTGTACCAGTTTTCATTCCCACTTAGAAGTGTAAGAGAGTTCCCCTTTCTCCTCACCAACATTTGTTATTTCTTCGCTTGTTAATTTTGGCAATTCTGACTGGTGTGAAGTGGTATCTCATTGTCATTTGGATTTCTTTTTCCCCATGCCAAGTGATGTTGAGCAGTTTGTCATATGTCTGTTGGCCATTTGTGTGTCTTCTTTGCAGAAATATCTGTTCATATCTTCTGCCCATTTCTTGACTCACTTATTTGTTTTTTGGATGTTGAGTTTGGGTGTTGAAAGGTAGTAAAGCGTACGGGACATTCATGATGCTTCCACAACCACTTTTGGAAATGCTTCTCTCTCAAGGATACCTGAATATGTTAGTGGAGAGTTGCCGTATACGCAGACTTGCTTTTCCCAGGTGAGTGCATGGCACATTCCTTATTCCCTCACGCGCGCGCGCGCACGCGCGCGCACACACACACACACACACACACACACACACACACACACACACAGAGTTGAACATGTTTCTGTCTCGTCAGGAAAGAAGGTGTTCGTTGAGAGACGGTTTCTCGCCGATGCTTTTGGGTTCTTGCTTTTATTTCCCCCCGGAGAGTGAAGTGTAGGCGCTTTTTCCGTAGGCTTCCGTACACACCCTTGAGAAGCCTTCCGTCAGCCAGAAACAAGCCGTGAGTTGAAAGAGGCGTTCCACGCAGACCTCCTTCTCAGAGCGAAGCCTGTCACACTTTTCCTTGTGAAGTAAACTAGAGAGATACAAATACTTTATCAATGATTGCTTTAACAAAAAAGGACTAAATAACTCAATCAGAAAACATAGAGTGTAAAGAGGAAGCAAGACCCATCTCTCTGCTGCCTACCAGAGAATCACTTCAGACCTAAAAATAAAAGCAGATTGGAAGTAATGGGAAACAAAACCATTTATCATGCAAATGGAAGTGAAAAGAAAGTTGGAGTCGTAATATTTTTATGAGACAAAATAAACTGAATTGTGGGGAAGATGGCAGAGTAGAAGGACCCTAAACTCACCTCCTCCCACAGATACAACTAGATCACACTCACACCAGAGTCACCCAGCAATGGACCTTCAATTTCCCAACAAAACTCTACAACTAAATGGAGAGAGGAAATCACATCAAAGATGGTAGGAAGGACAAGGACTCTGTAGGAATCTAAACCCCATATTTCTGACCACCAGAGGGAGGGAACCACAGTCACAGAGGGGCCAGAAACAAACTACTACACCGGGGAGCCTCTAAAGCGTAGAGACATCCTCATAGCTTATGGCTTTGAAAATCAGAAGGGATGAAATTTGTGAGTGTCTACAACCAGCAGACTTAAAGCTTGGAACTTTTAAAAATCAGCTGTCTCAGCTCTGAGAGAGCACAGAAGGTGATAGGAAGCTGAGATCTGTCCTTAAAGAGAAAGCAGAGCAAACAGTCTGGAGAAGCTTGGGTGAAGCAGGTTGAAAGGTGCTTGAGGACTAAACAAGGGAGACATAGTTCCTGAACTCAGAGTTTGCTAAGGGACTTGTCCAGGAACAAAGGAGCTGGCAGGTGCCATTTCCCTCTACGGCCCCTCATTGTAAACAGACACCTACCTGCAAGACCAGGCACAATCTAGCAATCACTAACTTGCATAAACCATGGCCCATCCCCACACCTACCAGACCTGCTTCAGTCCCAGTGCTGTGGATACCCTCCCTGATAAGACCCACACAATCCTTGAGAACAATATGTCTCCCCATCACCTACACAACACGCATGCGTCTTGTTAAAACAGCACACCCCCTGTGTTGTGCACAATGACACAGTCCAGATCCAGTCTCTGTTGTTGCTATGCATTACCTTCAGAGGAGAACCAGCATCACCACGTTAAAAATGTATGTACTGCCCAGTATTTTCAAGAACAAGCAATATATCTGACCTTCCTAACAGAGAGATATTCTCTGAGAAGTAGGCCAAATGAGCAGACAGAGGACTATGTCCTAAACGAAAGAAGAGGACAAAGCCACAGCAAGAGACCTAAACAAAATGGATATAAGGAACATGCCTGAGAGAAAATTTAAGATAACAATTATAAAGATACTCACTGGGGAAATGAATAGAGGGAGGACATCAGAAGGGGGAACATCATTGAGACTCTTAACAAAGAGATATGAAAGAAATAATCAGAGATGTGGAACACAATAAATGTAATTAAGAATATACTAGATAGAATAATTAGCAGGATGGACGAAGCAGAGGAACAAATTAATGAACTAGAAGACAGTAATGGAAAGTAATCAAGCGGAAAAAATGAGAGGAAAAAGAAGTATGCAAAAATGAGAAGAGACTTAGGGAATTCAGTGACTCCATCCAGTGTAACAACACCCACATTAGAGGGATCCCAGAAGGTGAAAAGGGGGAAAAGGGGACAGAAAATCTATTTGACCAAAGAAGAGCTGAAAACTTAACCTAATCTGGTGAAGGAAACCTATACAAATCCATAAGGCATAGAGATCCCCGCCCACAAAATCAACCGAAGGAGGTCGACATGAAGACACATAGTAATCCAAATGGGAAAAGGTAGTGATAAAGAAAAAACATTTAAAGCTGCAAGATAAAAGAAGACAGTTAACATGCAAGGGAAAGCCCATAAAGCTATCAGCTGAGTTTTCAGCAGAAACTATGCAGGACAGAAGAAAGTGGCGTTAAATATTCAAAGTGCTGAATGAGAGAAACCTGCAGCAAGGAATAATTTATCCAGCAAGCCTATCCTTCAGAAAAGAAGGGGAGAAAAAGAGTTTCTTAGCCACACAAACTAAAAGAGTTCATGACCACTAAATTAACTACAAAAAATATTGAAGGGGACACTATGAGTGGGAAAAAATCGTAAGTGAGAGTAGGACAATAATGAATCAAGGAAGCAGTAAAAATAAGTATTTCTGTAAAAATCAGTTAAGGGATTCACAAAATAAAAGTATGTAAAATAGGAAAACATATACCCTAACACATGAGGAGGGGTCAACAGTGGGTTTGAACTTAAACAGCATTCAACTTAATATAGACTGAAAAGGCTATATATAATCCAGGGGGTCACCAGAAACCCAAAGCACTAATACACATGCAAAAGATAAAGGGAAAGAAATCCAAGAATATCATTAAAGAAAACGAGCAAACCATGAGAGAGAGAGCAAGAGAAGAAAGGATCAGAGAAAAACTACACAAAAAACTCTGAAACAAGTAACAAAACATCAATAAATACATGTCTAATGATAATTAGTTTGAATGTAAATGGACGAAATGCTCCAAGCAAAAGAGCATGACAGAGTTTGTATATATGTATAAAAGATTTCACACCTAAAGACACCTGCAGATGGAAATTAAGAGATGGAGAAACATTAATCATGCAAGTGGATGTCAAAAGAAGTCAGAGTAGCAATCCTTATATCAGACCAAATAGAGTTTTTAAAAATTGAAATTGAATTAGCCCACATAGAGTACACCAGTAGTTTCAAATGTAGCGTTCCACAATTCATCAGTTGTGTATAACACCCAGTGTTCATCACATCCCATGCATTCCTTAATGCCCATCACACAGTTACCCCATCTCCCCAGCCACCTTTCCTCCAGCAACCCTCAGTTGGTTTCCAATAGTTAGGAACCTGTCATGGATTTTCTGCCTCTCTGGTTTCTTCGCATTCATTTTCCCTCCCTTCCCCTATGATCCTCTGTGCTGTTCCTTCTATTCCACATATGAGTAAAACCATATAATAATTGTTTTTCTCTGACTGACTTATTTTGCTCAGCATAATACCCTCCAGGGCCATCCACATCGATATGCTAAATATTGATCCTTTCTGATGGCTGAGTCATATTCCATTGTATATGTATATACCATGTTTTCTTTATCCATTTATCTGTCGATGGATGTCTTGGTTCCTTCCACGGTTTGGCTATTGTGGACAATGTTGCTCTAAACATTCGGGGTGCCGTTGCCCCTTCAGATCACTACATTTGTAGCTTTGGGGTAAATAAAATTGCTGGGTTGTAAGGGAGCTCTGTTTTAAGTTCTTGAGGAACCTCCATATTGTTTTCCAAAGTGGCTGTACCAGTTTTCATTCCCACTTAGAAGTGTAAGAGAGTTCCCCTTTCTCCTCACCAACATTTGTTATTTCTTCGCTTGTTAATTTTTGCAATTCTGACTGGTGTGAAGTGGTATCTCATTGTCATTTGGATTTCTTTTTCCCCATGCCAAGTGATGTTGAGCAGTTTGTCATATGTCTGTTGGCCATTTGTGTGTCTTCTTTGCAGAAATATCTGTTCATATCTTCTGCCCATTTCTTGACTCACTTATTTGTTTTTTGGATGTTGAGTTTGGGTGTTGAAAGGTAGTAAAGCGTACGGCACATTCATGATGCTTCCACAACCACTTTTGGAAATGCTTCTCTCTCAAGGATACCTGAATATGTTAGTGGAGAGTTGCCGTATACGCAGACTTGCTTTTCCCAGGTGAGTGCATGGCACATTCCTTATTCCCTCACGCGCGCGCGCGCGCACACACACACACACACACACACACACACACACACACACACAGAGTTGAACATGTTTCTGTCTCGTCAGGAAAGAAGGTGTTCGTTGAGAGACGGTTTCTCGCCGATGCTTTTGGGTTCTTGCTTTTATTTCCCCCCGGAGAGTGAAGTGTAGGCGCTTTTTCCGTAGGCTTCCGTACACACCCTTGAGAAGCCTTCCGTCAGCCAGAAACAAGCCGTGAGTTGAAAGAGGCGTTCCACGCAGACCTCCTTCTCAGAGCGAAGCCTGTCACACTTTTCCTTGTGAAGTAAACTAGAGAGATACAAATACTTTATCAATGATTGCTTTAACAAAAAAGGACTAAATAACTCAATCAGAAAACATAGAGTGTAAAGAGGAAGCAAGACCCATCTCTCTGCTGCCTACCAGAGAATCACTTCAGACCTAAAAATAAAAGCAGATTGGAAGTAATGGGAAACAAAACCATTTATCATGCAAATGGAAGTGAAAAGAAAGTTGGAGTCGTAATATTTTTATGAGACAAAATAAACTGAATTGTGGGGAAGATGGCAGAGTAGAAGGACCCTAAACTCACCTCCTCCCACAGATACAACTAGATCACACTCACACCAGAGTCACCCAGAAATGGACCTTCAATTTCCCAACAAAACTCTACAACTAAATGGAGAGAGGAAATCACATCAAAGATGGTAGGAAGGACAAGGACTCTGTAGGAATCTAAACCCCATATTTCTGACCACCAGAGGGAGGGAACCACAGTCACAGAGGGGCCAGAAACAAACTACTACACCGGGGAGCCTCTAAAGCGTAGAGACATCCTCATAGCTTATGGCTTTGAAAATCAGAAGGGATGAAATTTGTGAGTGTCTACAACCAGCAGACTTAAAGCTTGGAACTTTTAAAAATCAGCTGCCTCAGCTCTGAGAGAGCACAGAAGGTGATAGGAAGCTGAGATCTGTCCTTAAAGAGAAAGCAGAGCAAACAGTCTGGAGAAGCTTGGGTGAAGCAGGTTGAAAGGTGCTTGAGGACTAAACAAGGGAGACATAGTTCCTGAACTCAGAGTTTGCTAAGGGACTTGTCCAGGAACAAAGGAGCTGGCAGGTGCCATTTCCCTCTACGGCCCCTCATTGTAAACAGACACCTACCTGCAAGACCAGGCACAATCTAGCAATCACTAACTTGCATAAACCATGGCCCATCCCCACACCTACCAGACCTGCTTCAGTCCCAGTGCTGTGGATACCCTCCCTGATAAGACCCACACAATCCTTGAGAACAATATGTCTCCCCATCACCTACACAACACGCATGCGTCTTGTTAAAACAGCACACCCCCTGTGTTGTGCACAATGACACAGTCCAGATCCAGTCTCTGTTGTTGCTATGCATTACCTTCAGAGGAGAACCAGCATCACCACGTTAAAAATGTATGTACTGCCCAGTATTTTCAAGAACAAGCAATATATCTGACCTTCCTAACAGAGAGATATTCTCTGAGAAGTAGGCCAAATGAGCAGACAGAGGACTATGTCCTAAACGAAAGAAGAGGACAAAGCCACAGCAAGAGACCTAAACAAAATGGATATAAGGAACATGCCTGAGAGAAAATTTAAGATAACAATTATAAAGATACTCACTGGGGAAATGAATAGAGGGAGGACATCAGAAGGGGGAACATCATTGAGACTCTTAACAAAGAGATATGAAAGAAATAATCAGAGATGTGGAACACAATAAATGTAATTAAGAATATACTAGATAGAATAATTAGCAGGATGGACGAAGCAGAGGAACAAATTAATGAACTAGAAGACAGTAATGGAAAGTAATCAAGCGGAAAAAATGAGAGGAAAAAGAAGTATGCAAAAATGAGAAGAGACTTAGGGAATTCAGTGACTCCATCCAGTGTAACAACACCCACATTAGAGGGATCCCAGAAGGTGAAAAGGGGGAAAAGGGGACAGAAAATCTATTTGACCAAAGAAGAGCTGAAAACTTAACCTAATCTGGTGAAGGAAACCTATACAAATCCATCAGGCATAGAGATCCCCTCCCACAAAATCAACCGAAGGAGGTCGACATGAAGACACATAGTAATCCAAATGGGAAAAGGTAGTGATAAAGAAGAAACATTTAAAGCAGCAAGATAAAAGAAGACAGTTAACATGCAAGGGAAAGCCCATAAAGCTATCAGCTGAGTTTTCAGCAGAAACTATGCAGGACAGAAGAAAGTGGCGTTAAATATTCAAAGTGCTGAATGAGAAAAACCTGCAGCAAGGAATAATTTATCCAGCAAGCCTATCCTTCAGAAAAGAAGGGGAGAAAAAGAGTTTCTTAGCCACACAAACTAAAAGAGTTCATGACCACTAAATTAACTACAAAAAATATTGAAGGGGACACTATGAGTGGGAAAAAATCGTAAGTGAGAGTAGGACAATAATGAATCAAGGAAGCAGTAAAAATAAGTATTTCTGTAAAAATCAGTTAAGGGATTCACAAAATAAAAGTATGTAAAATAGGAAAACATATACCCTAACACATGAGGAGGGGTCAACAGTGGGTTTGAACTTAAACAGCATTCAACTTAATATAGACTGAAAAGGCTATATATAATCCAGGGGGTCACCAGAAACCCAAAGCACTAATACACATGCAAAAGATAAAGGGAAAGAAATCCAAGAATATCATTAAAGAAAACGAGCAAACCATGAGAGAGAGAGCAAGAGAAGAAAGGATCAGAGAAAAACTACACAAAAAACTCTGAAACAAGTAACAAAACATCAATAAATACATGTCTAATGATAATTAGTTTGAATGTAAATGGACGAAATGCTCCAAGCAAAAGAGCATGACAGAGTTTGTATATATGTATAAAAGATTTCACACCTAAAGACACCTGCAGATGGAAATTAAGAGATGGGGAAACATTAATCATGCAAGTGGATGTCAAAAGAAGTCAGAGTAGCAATCCTTATATCAGACCAAATAGAGTTTTTTAAAATTGAAATTGAATTAGCCCACATAGAGTACACCAGTAGTTTCAAATGTAGCGTTCCACAATTCATCAGTTGTGTATAACACCCAGTGTTCATCACATCCCATGCATTCCTTAATGCCCATCACACAGTTACCCCATCTCCCCAGCCACCTTTCCTCCAGCAACCCTCAGTTGGTTTCCAATAGTTAGGAACCTGTCATGGATTTTCTGCCTCTCTGGTTTCTTCGCATTCATTTTCCCTCCCTTCCCCTATGATCCTCTGTGCTGTTCCTTCTATTCCACCTATGAGTAAAACCATATAATAATTGTTTTTCTCTGACTGACTTATTTTGCTCAGCATAATACCCTCCAGGGCCATCCACATCGATATGCTAAATATTGATCCTTTCTGATGGCTGAGTCATATTCCATTGTATATGTATATACCATGTTTTCTTTATCCATTTATCTGTCGATGGATGTCTTGGTTCCTTCCACGGTTTGGCTATTGTGGACAATGTTGCTCTAAACATTCGGGGTGCCGTTGCCCCTTCAGATCACTACATTTGTAGCTTTGGGGTAAATAAAATTGCTGGGTTGTAAGGGAGCTCTGTTTTAAGTTCTTGAGGAACCTCCATATTGTTCTCCAAAGTGGCTGTACCAGTTTTCATTCCCACTTAGAAGTGTAAGAGAGTTCCCCTTTCTCCTCACCAACATTTGTTATTTCTTCGCTTGTTAATTTTTGCAATTCTGACTGGTGTGAAGTGGTATCTCATTGTCATTTGGATTTCTTTTTCCCCATGCCAAGTGATGTTGAGCAGTTTGTCATATGTCTGTTGGCCATTTGTGTGTCTTCTTTGGAGAAATATCTGTTCATATCTTCTGCCCATTTCTTGACTCACTTATTTGTTTTTTGGATGTTGAGTTTGGGTGTTGAAAGGTAGTAAAGCGTACGGGACATTCATGATGCTTCCACAACCACTTTTGGAAATGCTTCTCTCTCAAGGATACCTGAATATGTTAGTGGAGAGTTGCCGTATACGCAGACTTGCTTTTCCCAGGTGAGTGCATGGCACATTCCTTATTCCCTCACGCGCGCGCGCGCGCGCACACACACACACACACACACACACACACACACACACACACACAGAGTTGAACATGTTTCTGTCTCGTCAGGAAAGAAGGTGTTCGTTGAGAGACGGTTTCTCGCCGATGCTTTTGGGTTCTTGCTTTTATTTCCCCCCGGAGAGTGAAGTGTAGGCGCTTTTTCCGTAGGCTTCCGTACACACCCTTGAGAAGCCTTCCGTCAGCCAGAAACAAGCCGTGAGTTGAAAGAGGCGTTCCACGCAGACCTCCTTCTCAGAGCGAAGCCTGTCACACTTTTCCTTGTGAAGTAAACTAGAGAGATACAAATACTTTATCAATGATTGCTTTAACAAAAAAGGACTAAATAACTCAATCAGAAAACATAGAGTGTAAAGAGGAAGCAAGACCCATCTCTCTGCTGCCTACCAGAGAATCACTTCAGACCTAAAAATAAAAGCAGATTGGAAGTAATGGGAAACAAAACCATTTATCATGCAAATGGAAGTGAAAAGAAAGTTGGAGTCGTAATATTTTTATGAGACAAAATAAACTGAATTGTGGGGAAGATGGCAGAGTAGAAGGACCCTAAACTCACCTCCTCCCACAGATACAACTAGATCACACTCACACCAGAGTCACCCAGAAATGGACCTTCAATTTCCCAACAAAACTCTACAACTAAATGGAGAGAGGAAATCACATCAAAGATGGTAGGAAGGACAAGGACTCTGTAGGAATCTAAACCCCATATTTCTGACCACCAGAGGGAGGGAACCACAGTCACAGAGGGGCCAGAAACAAACTACTACACCGGGGAGCCTCTAAAGCGTAGAGACATCCTCATAGCTTATGGCTTTGAAAATCAGAAGGGATGAAATTTGTGAGTGTCTACAACCAGCAGACTTAAAGCTTGGAACTTTTAAAAATCAGCTGCCTCAGCTCTGAGAGAGCACAGAAGGTGATAGGAAGCTGAGATCTGTCCTTAAAGAGAAAGCAGAGCAAACAGTCTGGAGAAGCTTGGGTGAAGCAGGTTGAAAGGTGCTTGAGGACTAAACAAGGGAGACATAGTTCCTGAACTCAGAGTTTGCTAAGGGACTTGTCCAGGAACAAAGGAGCTGGCAGGTGCCATTTCCCTCTACGGCCCCTCATTGTAAACAGACACCTACCTGCAAGACCAGGCACAATCTAGCAATCACTAACTTGCATAAACCATGGCCCATCCCCACACCTACCAGACCTGCTTCAGTCCCAGTGCTGTGGATACCCTCCCTGATAAGACCCACACAATCCTTGAGAACAATATGTCTCCCCATCACCTACACAACACGCATGCGTCTTGTTAAAACAGCACACCCCCTGTGTTGTGCACAATGACACAGTCCAGATCCAGTCTCTGTTGTTGCTATGCATTACCTTCAGAGGAGAACCAGCATCACCACGTTAAAAATGTATGTACTGCCCAGTATTTTCAAGAACAAGCAATATATCTGACCTTCCTAACAGAGAGATATTCTCTGAGAAGTAGGCCAAATGAGCAGACAGAGGACTATGTCCTAAACGAAAGAAGAGGACAAAGCCACAGCAAGAGACCTAAACAAAATGGATATAAGGAACATGCCTGAGAGAAAATTTAAGATAACAATTATAAAGATACTCACTGGGGAAATGAATAGAGGGAGGACATCAGAAGGGGGAACATCATTGAGACTCTTAACAAAGAGATATGAAAGAAATAATCAGAGATGTGGAACACAATAAATGTAATTAAGAATATACTAGATAGAATAATTAGCAGGATGGACGAAGCAGAGGAACAAATTAATGAACTAGAAGACAGTAATGGAAAGTAATCAAGCGGAAAAAAATGAGAGGAAAAAGAAGTATGCAAAAATGAGAAGAGACTTAGGGAATTCAGTGACTCCATCCAGTGTAACAACACCCACATTAGAGGGATCCCAGAAGGTGAAAAGGGGGAAAAGGGGACAGAAAATCTATTTGACCAAAGAAGAGCTGAAAACTTAACCTAATCTGGTGAAGGAAACCTATACAAATCCATCAGGCATAGAGATCCCCTCCCACAAAATCAACCGAAGGAGGTCGACATGAAGACACATAGTAATCCAAATGGGAAAAGGTAGTGATAAAGAAGAAACATTTAAAGCAGCAAGATAAAAGAAGACAGTTAACATGCAAGGGAAAGCCCATAAAGCTATCAGCTGAGTTTTCAGCAGAAACTATGCAGGACAGAAGAAAGTGGCGTTAAATATTCAAAGTGCTGAATGAGAAAAACCTGCAGCAAGGAATAATTTATCCAGCAAGCCTATCCTTCAGAAAAGAAGGGGAGAAAAAGAGTTTCTTAGCCACACAAACTAAAAGAGTTCATGACCACTAAATTAACTACAAAAAATATTGAAGGGGACACTATGAGTGGGAAAAAATCGTAAGTGAGAGTAGGACAATAATGAATCAAGGAAGCAGTAAAAATAAGTATTTCTGTAAAAATCAGTTAAGGGATTCACAAAATAAAAGTATGTAAAATAGGAAAACATATACCCTAACACATGAGGAGGGGTCAACAGTGGGTTTGAACTTAAACAGCATTCAACTTAATATAGACTGAAAAGGCTATATATAATCCAGGGGGTCACCAGAAACCCAAAGCACTAATACACATGCAAAAGATAAAGGGAAAGAAATCCAAGAATATCATTAAAGAAAACGAGCAAACCATGAGAGAGAGAGCAAGAGAAGAAAGGATCAGAGAAAAACTACACAAAAAACTCTGAAACAAGTAACAAAACATCAATAAATACATGTCTAATGATAATTAGTTTGAATGTAAATGGACGAAATGCTCCAAGCAAAAGAGCATGACAGAGTTTGTATATATGTATAAAAGATTTCACACCTAAAGACACCTGCAGATGGAAATTAAGAGATGGGGAAACATTAATCATGCAAGTGGATGTCAAAAGAAGTCAGAGTAGCAATCCTTATATCAGACCAAATAGAGTTTTTTAAAATTGAAATTGAATTAGCCCACATAGAGTACACCAGTAGTTTCAAATGTAGCGTTCCACAATTCATCAGTTGTGTATAACACCCAGTGTTCATCACATCCCATGCATTCCTTAATGCCCATCACACAGTTACCCCATCTCCCCAGCCACCTTTCCTCCAGCAACCCTCAGTTGGTTTCCAATAGTTAGGAACCTGTCATGGATTTTCTGCCTCTCTGGTTTCTTCGCATTCATTTTCCCTCCCTTCCCCTATGATCCTCTGTGCTGTTCCTTCTATTCCACCTATGAGTAAAACCATATAATAATTGTTTTTCTCTGACTGACTTATTTTGCTCAGCATAATACCCTCCAGGGCCATCCACATCGATATGCTAAATATTGATCCTTTCTGATGGCTGAGTCATATTCCATTGTATATGTATATACCATGTTTTCTTTATCCATTTATCTGTCGATGGATGTCTTGGTTCCTTCCACGGTTTGGCTATTGTGGACAATGTTGCTCTAAACATTCGGGGTGCCGTTGCCCCTTCAGATCACTACATTTGTAGCTTTGGGGTAAATAAAATTGCTGGGTTGTAAGGGAGCTCTGTTTTAAGTTCTTGAGGAACCTCCATATTGTTCTCCAAAGTGGCTGTACCAGTTTTCATTCCCACTTAGAAGTGTAAGAGAGTTCCCCTTTCTCCTCACCAACATTTGTTATTTCTTCGCTTGTTAATTTTTGCAATTCTGACTGGTGTGAAGTGGTATCTCATTGTCATTTGGATTTCTTTTTCCCCATGCCAAGTGATGTTGAGCAGTTTGTCATATGTCTGTTGGCCATTTGTGTGTCTTCTTTGGAGAAATATCTGTTCATATCTTCTGCCCATTTCTTGACTCACTTATTTGTTTTTTGGATGTTGAGTTTGGGTGTTGAAAGGTAGTAAAGCGTACGGGACATTCATGATGCTTCCACAACCACTTTTGGAAATGCTTCTCTCTCAAGGATACCTGAATATGTTAGTGGAGAGTTGCCGTATACGCAGACTTGCTTTTCCCAGGTGAGTGCATGGCACATTCCTTATTCCCTCACGCGCGCGCGCGCGCGCACACACACACACACACACACACACACACACACACACACACACAGAGTTGAACATGTTTCTGTCTCGTCAGGAAAGAAGGTGTTCGTTGAGAGACGGTTTCTCGCCGATGCTTTTGGGTTCTTGCTTTTATTTCCCCCCGGAGAGTGAAGTGTAGGCGCTTTTTCCGTAGGCTTCCGTACACACCCTTGAGAAGCCTTCCGTCAGCCAGAAACAAGCCGTGAGTTGAAAGAGGCGTTCCACGCAGACCTCCTTCTCAGAGCGAAGCCTGTCACACTTTTCCTTGTGAAGTAAACTAGAGAGATACAAATACTTTATCAATGATTGCTTTAACAAAAAAGGACTAAATAACTCAATCAGAAAACATAGAGTGTAAAGAGGAAGCAAGACCCATCTCTCTGCTGCCTACCAGAGAATCACTTCAGACCTAAAAATAAAAGCAGATTGGAAGTAATGGGAAACAAAACCATTTATCATGCAAATGGAAGTGAAAAGAAAGTTGGAGTCGTAATATTTTTATGAGACAAAATAAACTGAATTGTGGGGAAGATGGCAGAGTAGAAGGACCCTAAACTCACCTCCTCCCACAGATACAACTAGATCACACTCACACCAGAGTCACCCAGAAATGGACCTTCAATTTCCCAACAAAACTCTACAACTAAATGGAGAGAGGAAATCACATCAAAGATGGTAGGAAGGACAAGGACTCTGTAGGAATCTAAACCCCATATTTCTGACCACCAGAGGGAGGGAACCACAGTCACAGAGGGGCCAGAAACAAACTACTACACCGGGGAGCCTCTAAAGCGTAGAGACATCCTCATAGCTTATGGCTTTGAAAATCAGAAGGGATGAAATTTGTGAGTGTCTACAACCAGCAGACTTAAAGCTTGGAACTTTTAAAAATCAGCTGCCTCAGCTCTGAGAGAGCACAGAAGGTGATAGGAAGCTGAGATCTGTCCTTAAAGAGAAAGCAGAGCAAACAGTCTGGAGAAGCTTGGGTGAAGCAGGTTGAAAGGTGCTTGAGGACTAAACAAGGGAGACATAGTTCCTGAACTCAGAGTTTGCTAAGGGACTTGTCCAGGAACAAAGGAGCTGGCAGGTGCCATTTCCCTCTACGGCCCCTCATTGTAAACAGACACCTACCTGCAAGACCAGGCACAATCTAGCAATCACTAACTTGCATAAACCATGGCCCATCCCCACACCTACCAGACCTGCTTCAGTCCCAGTGCTGTGGATACCCTCCCTGATAAGACCCACACAATCCTTGAGAACAATATGTCTCCCCATCACCTACACAACACGCATGCGTCTTGTTAAAACAGCACACCCCCTGTGTTGTGCACAATGACACAGTCCAGATCCAGTCTCTGTTGTTGCTATGCATTACCTTCAGAGGAGAACCAGCATCACCACGTTAAAAATGTATGTACTGCCCAGTATTTTCAAGAACAAGCAATATATCTGACCTTCCTAACAGAGAGATATTCTCTGAGAAGTAGGCCAAATGAGCAGACAGAGGACTATGTCCTAAACGAAAGAAGAGGACAAAGCCACAGCAAGAGACCTAAACAAAATGGATATAAGGAACATGCCTGAGAGAAAATTTAAGATAACAATTATAAAGATACTCACTGGGGAAATGAATAGAGGGAGGACATCAGAAGGGGGAACATCATTGAGACTCTTAACAAAGAGATATGAAAGAAATAATCAGAGATGTGGAACACAATAAATGTAATTAAGAATATACTAGATAGAATAATTAGCAGGATGGACGAAGCAGAGGAACAAATTAATGAACTAGAAGACAGTAATGGAAAGTAATCAAGCGGAAAAAAATGAGAGGAAAAAGAAGTATGCAAAAATGAGAAGAGACTTAGGGAATTCAGTGACTCCATCCAGTGTAACAACACCCACATTAGAGGGATCCCAGAAGGTGAAAAGGGGAAAAGGGGACAGAAAATCTATTTGACCAAAGAAGAGCTGAAAACTTAACCTAATCTGGTGAAGGAAACCTATACAAATCCATCAGGCATAGAGATCCCCTCCCACAAAATCAACCGAAGGAGGTCGACATGAAGACACATAGTAATCCAAATGGGAAAAGGTAGTGATAAAGAAGAAACATTTAAAGCAGCAAGATAAAAGAAGACAGTTAACATGCAAGGGAAAGCCCATAAAGCTATCAGCTGAGTTTTCAGCAGAAACTATGCAGGACAGAAGAAAGTGGCGTTAAATATTCAAAGTGCTGAATGAGAAAAACCTGCAGCAAGGAATAATTTATCCAGCAAGCCTATCCTTCAGAAAAGAAGGGGAGAAAAAGAGTTTCTTAGCCACACAAACTAAAAGAGTTCATGACCACTAAATTAACTACAAAAAATATTGAAGGGGACACTATGAGTGGGAAAAAATCGTAAGTGAGAGTAGGACAATAATGAATCAAGGAAGCAGTAAAAATAAGTATTTCTGTAAAAATCAGTTAAGGGATTCACAAAATAAAAGTATGTAAAATAGGAAAACATATACCCTAACACATGAGGAGGGGTCAACAGTGGGTTTGAACTTAAACAGCATTCAACTTAATATAGACTGAAAAGGCTATATATAATCCAGGGGGTCACCAGAAACCCAAAGCACTAATACACATGCAAAAGATAAAGGGAAAGAAATCCAAGAATATCATTAAAGAAAACGAGCAAACCATGAGAGAGAGAGCAAGAGAAGAAAGGATCAGAGAAAAACTACACAAAAAACTCTGAAACAAGTAACAAAACATCAATAAATACATGTCTAATGATAATTAGTTTGAATGTAAATGGACGAAATGCTCCAAGCAAAAGAGCATGACAGAGTTTGTATATATGTATAAAAGATTTCACACCTAAAGACACCTGCAGATGGAAATTAAGAGATGGGGAAACATTAATCATGCAAGTGGATGTCAAAAGAAGTCAGAGTAGCAATCCTTATATCAGACCAAATAGAGTTTTTTAAAATTGAAATTGAATTAGCCCACATAGAGTACACCAGTAGTTTCAAATGTAGCGTTCCACAATTCATCAGTTGTGTATAACACCCAGTGTTCATCACATCCCATGCATTCCTTAATGCCCATCACACAGTTACCCCATCTCCCCAGCCACCTTTCCTCCAGCAACCCTCAGTTGGTTTCCAATAGTTAGGAACCTGTCATGGATTTTCTGCCTCTCTGGTTTCTTCGCATTCATTTTCCCTCCCTTCCCCTATGATCCTCTGTGCTGTTCCTTCTATTCCACATATGAGTAAAACCATATAATAATTGTTTTTCTCTGACTGACTTATTTTGCTCAGCATAATACCCTCCAGGGCCATCCACATCGATATGCTAAATATTGATCCTTTCTGATGGCTGAGTCATATTCCATTGTATATGTATATACCATGTTTTCTTTATCCATTT